>NW_026699801.1:0-31331 GCF_030435755.1 Ochotona princeps | reverse complement strand
ACTCGGCTGATTCTTCTTCAATATGCCCTTTCACCAACATGCAGTGTTTCCTTGATTGAATTAGCTCTCACACCAATATTTGCGTCTAGAGCCTTTGCATTGAGGGCTATCTGAAAACGGCTGTGGCGCTGAAGTTGCCTGTGAATGTGGAGTTGGTGGCATGTGAAACCCCCATGTGGAATATTCGTTTGTGTGGAATGCTCTACCAGGTTCATTCCTAGATAATGCACTCAAAGGGCACTAAATATAGAGTGTGAAAACTGAGTTTCCTTGAGAGCTGCTTGGAAGCTTGATGGTGTGTGAAGTTAGTGAGCCAAATGGAGTTGTTCTCATACAAGAACCACTCGGCTGATCCTTCTTCAATATGCCCCTTCACCAACATGCAGTGTTTCCTTGATTGAATTAGCTCTCACACCAATATTTGCGTCTAGAGCCTTTGCATTGAGGGCTATCTGAAAACGGCTGTGGCGCTGAAGTTGCCTGTGAATGTAGAGTTGGTGGCATGTGAAACCCGCATGTGGAATATTCATCTGTGTGGGATGCTCTACCAGGTTCATTCCTAGATAATGTACTCAAAGGGCAGTAAGCATAGAGTGTGAAAACTGAGTTTCCTTGAGAGCTGCTTGGAAGCCTGATGGTGTGTGAGGTTAGTGAGCCAAATGGAGTTGTTCTCCCACAAGAACCACTCGGCTGATTCTTCTTCAATATGCCCTTCACCAACATGCAGTGTTTCCTTGATTGAATTAGCTCTCACATCAATAATTTGCGTCTAGAGCCTTTGCATTGAGGGCTATCTGAAAACGGCTGTGGCGCTGAAGTTGCCTGTGAATGTGGAGTTGGTGGCATGTGAAACCCGCATGTGGAGCATTCGTTTGTGTGGGATGCTCTAACCAAGCTTCATTTCAGGCCTAGGCACTCAAAGGGCACTAAGCATAGAGTGTGAAAACTGAGTTTCCTTGAGAGCTGCTTGGAAGCTTGATGGTGTGTGAAGTTAGTGAGCCAAATGGAGTTGTCCTCCCACAAGAACCACTCGGCTGATTCTTCTTCAATATGCCCTTCACCAACATGCAGTGTTTCCTTGATTGAATTAGCTCTCACACCAATATTTGCGTCTAGAGCCTTTGCATTGAGGGCTATCTGAAAATGGCTGTGGCGCTGAAGTTGCCTGTGAATGTGGAGTTGGTGGCATGTGAAACCCGCATGTGGAGCATTCGTTTGTGTAGGATGCTCTACCAAGCTTCATTTCAGTCCTAGCACTCAAAGGGCACTAAGCATAGAGTGTGAAAACTGAGTTTCCTTGAGAGCTCCTTGGAAGCCTGATGGTGTTGTGTGAGGTTAGTGAGCCAAATGGAGTTGTTCTCCCACAAGAACCACTCGGCTGATTCTTCTTCAATATGCCCTTCACCAACATGCAGGGTTTCCTTGATTGAATTAGCTCTCACAACAATATTTGCGTTAGAGCCTTTGCATTGAGGGCTATCTGAAAACGGCTGTGGCGCTGAAGTTGCCTGTGAATGTGGAGTTGGTGGCATGTGAAACCCCCATGTGGAATATTCGTTTGTGTGGGATGCTCTACCAGGTTCATTCCTAGATAATGCACTCAAAGGGCACTAAATATAGAGTGTGAAAACTGAGTTTCCTTGAGAGCTGCTTGGAAGCTTGATGGTGTGTGAAGTTAGTGAGCCAAATGGAGTTGTTCTCATACAAGAACCACTCGGCTGATCCTTCTTCAATATGCCCTTCACCAACATGCAGTGTTTCCTTCATTGAATTAGCTCTCACACCAATATTTGCGTCTAGAGCCTCTTGCATTGAGGGGCTATCTGAAAACGGCTGTGGCGCTGAAGTTGCCTGTGAATGTAGAGTTGGTGGCATGTGAAACCCGCATGTGGAATATTCATCTGTGTGGGATGCTCTACCAGGTTCATTCCTAGATAATGTACTCAAAGGGCAGTAAGCATAGAGTGTGAAAACTGAGTTTTCCTTGAGAGCTGCTTGGAAGCCTGATGGTGTGTGAAGTTAGTGAGACAAATGGAGTTTGTTCTCCCACAAGAACCACTCGGCTGATTCTTCTTCAATATGCCCTTCACCAACATGCAGTGTTTCCTTGATTGAATTAGCTCTCACATCAATATTTGCGTCTAGAGCCTTTGCATTGAGGGCTATCTGAAAACGGCTGTGGCGCTGAAGTTGCCTGTGAATGTGGAGTTGGTGGCATGTGAAACCCGCATGTGGAGCATTCGTTTGTGTGGGATGCTCTACCAAGCTTCATTTCAGGGCCTAGGCACTCAAAGGGCACTAAGCATAGAGTGTGAAAACTGAGTTTCCTTGAGAGCTGCTTGGAAGCCTGATGGTGTGTGAAGTTAGTGAGCCAAATGGAGTTGTTCTCCCACAAGAACCACTCGGCTGATCCTTCTTCAATATGCCCTTAACCAACATGCAGTGTTTCCTTGATTGAATTAGCTCTCACACCAATATTTGCGTCTAGAGCCTTTGCATTGAGGGCTATCTGAAAAACGGCTGTGGCGCTGAAGTTGCCTGTGAATGTGGAGCTGGTGGCATGTGAAACCCGCATGTGAAACATTCGTCTGTGTGGGATGCTCTACCAGGTTCATTCCTAGATAATGCACTCAAAGGGCACTAAGCATAGAGTGTGAAAACTGAGTTTCCTTGAGAGCTGCTTGGAAGCCTGATGGTGTGTGAAGTTAGTGAGCCAAATGGAGTTGTTCTCCCACAAGAACCACTCGGCTGATTCTTCTTCAATATGCCCTTCACCAACATGCAGGGTTTCCTTGATTGAATTAGCTCTCACAACAATATTTGCGTCTAGAGCCTTTGTATTGAGGGCTATCTGAAAACGGCTGTGGCGCTAAAGTTGCCTGTGAATGTGCAGTTGGTGGCATGTGAAACCCGCATGTGGAGCATTCGTTTGTGTGGGATGCTCACCAAGCTTCATTTCAGTCCTAGGCACTCAAAGGGCACTAAGCATAGAGTGTGAAAACTGAGTTTCCTGGAGAGCTGCTTGGAAGCCTGATGGTGTGTGAAGTTAGTGAGCCAAATGGAGTTGTTCTCCCACAAGAACCACTCGGCTGATTCTTTTTCAATATGCCCTTAACCAACATGCAGTGTTTCCTTGATTGAATTAGCTCTCACACCAATATTTGCGTCTAGAGCCTTTGCATTGAGGGCTATCTGAAAATGGCTGTGGTGCTGACGTTGCCTGTGAATGTGGAGTTGGTGGCATGTGAAACCCGCATGTGGAATATTCGTTTGTGTGGGATGCTCTACCAGGTTCATTCCTAGATAATGCACTCAAAGGGCACTAAGCATAGAGTGTGAAAACAGCGTTTCCTTGAGAGCTGCTTGGAAGCCTGATGGTGTGTGAAGTTAGTGAGCCAAATGGAGTTGTTCTCCCACAAGAACCACTCGGCTGATTCTTCTTCAATATGCCCTTCACCAACATGCAGTGTTTCCTTGATTGATTTAGCTCTCACACCAATATTTGCGTCTAGAGCCTATGCATTGAGGGCTATCTGAAAACGGCTGTGGCGCTGAAGTTGCCTGTGAATGTGGAGTTGGTGGCATGTGAAACCCGCATGTGGAGCATTCGTTTGTGTGGGATGCTCACCAAGCTTCATTTCAGTCCTAGGCACTCAAAGGGCACTAAGCATAGAGTGTGAAAACTGAGTTCCTTGAGAGCTGCTTGGAAGCCTGATGGTGTGTGAAATTAGTGAGCCAAATGGAGTTGTTCTCCCACAAGAACCACTCGGCTGATCCTTCTTCAATATGCCCTTCACCAACATGCAGTGTTTCCTTGATTGAATTAGCTCTCACACCAATATTTGCGTCTAGAGCCTTTGCATTGAGGGCTATCTAAAAACGGCTGTGGCGCTGAAGTTGCCTGTGAATGTGGAGTTGGTGGCATGTGAAACCCGCATGTGAAACATTCGTTTGTGTGGGATGCTCTACCAGGTTCATTCCTAGATAATGCACTCAAAGGGCACTAAGCATAGAGTGTGAAAACTGAGTTTCCTTGAGAGCTGCTTGGAAGCCTGATGGTGTGTGAAGTTAGTGAGCCAAATGGAGTTGTCCTCGTACAGGAACCACTCGGCTGATTCTTCTTCAATATGCCCTTCACCAACATGCAGGGTTTCCTTGATTGAATTAGCTCTCACAACAATATTTGCGTCTAGAGCCTTTGCATTGAGGGCTATCTGAAAACGGCTGTGGCGCTGAAGTTGCCTGTGAATGTGGAGTTGGTGGCATGTGAAACCCGCATGTGGAGCATTCGTTTGTGTGGGATGCTCTACCAAGCTTCATTTCAGGCCTAGGCACTCAAAGGGCACTAAGCATAGAGTGTGAAAACTGAGTTTCCTTGAGAGCTGCTTGGAAGCCTGATGGTGTGTGAAGTTAGTGAGCCAAATGGGAGTTGTTCTTCCCACAAGAACCACTCGGCTGATTCTTCTTCAATATGCCCTTCACCAACATGCAGTGTTTCCTTGATTGAATTAGCTCTCACCACCAATATTTGCGTCTAGAGCCTTTGCATTGAGGGCTATCTGAAAACGGCTGTGGCGCTGAAGTTGCCTGTGAATGTGGAGTTGTGGCATGTGAAACCCGCATGTGGAATATTCATCTGTGTGGATGCTCTACCAGGTTCATTCCTAGATAATGCACTCAAAGGGCACTAAGCATAGAGTGTGAAAACTGAGTTTCCCTCATGAGAGCTAGCTTGGAAGGCCTGATGGCTTTTGTGAAGTTAGTGAGGACAAATGGAGTGTTCTCCCACGAGAACCGCTCGGCTGATCCTTCTTCAATATGCCTTAACCAACATGCAGTGTTTCCTTGATTGAATTAGCTCTCACACCAATATTTGCGTCTAGAGCCTTTGCATTGAGGGCTATCTGAAAATGGCTGTGGCGCTGAAGTTGCCTGTGAATGTGGAGTTGGTGGCATGTGAAACCCGCATGTGAAACATTAGTCTGTGTGGGATGCTCCTACCAGGTTCATTCCTAGATAATGCACTCAAAGGGCAACTAAGCATAGAGTGTGAAAAACTGAGTTTTCCTTGAGAGCTGCTTGGAAGCCTGATGGTGTGTGAAGTTAGTGAGCCAAATGGAGTTGTTCTCCCACAAGAACCTACTCGGCTGATTCTTCTTCAATATGCCCTTCACCAACATGCAGGGTTTCCTTGATTGAATTAGCTCTCACAACAATATTTGCGTCTAGAGCCTTTGCATTGAGGGGCTATCTGAAAACGGCTGTGGCGCTGAAGTTGCCTGTGAATGTGGAGTTGGTGGCATGTGAAACCCCGCATGTGGAGCATTCGTTTGTGTGGGATGCTCACCAAGCTTCATTTCAGTCCTAGGCACTCAAAGGGCACTAAGCATAGAGTGTGAAAACTGAGATTCCTGGAGAGCTGCTTGGAAGCCTGATGGTGTGTGAAGTTAGTGAGCCAAATGGAGTTGTTCTCCCACAAGAACCACTCGGCTGATTCTTCTTCAATATGCCCTTCACCAACATGCAGTGTTTCCTTGATTGAATTAGCTCTCACACCAATATTTGCGTTAGAGCCTTTGCATTGAGGGCTATCTGAAAACGGCTGTGGCGCTGAAGTTGCCTGTGAATGTGGAGTTGGTGGCATGTGAAACCCCCATGTGGAATATTCGTTTGTGTGGGATGCTCTACCAGGTTCATTCCTAGATAATGCACTCAAAGGGCACTAAATATAGAGTGTGAAAACTGAGTTTCCTTGAGAGCTCCTTGGAAGCTTGATGGTGTGTGAAGTTAGTGAGCCAAATGGAGTTGTTCTCATACAAGAACCACTCGGCTGATCCTTCTTCAATAGTGCCCTTCACCAACATGCAGTGTTTCCTTGATTGAATTAGCTCTCACACCAATATTTGCGTCTAGAGCCTTTGCATTGAGGGCTATCTGAAAACGGCTGTGGCGCTGAAGTTGCCTGTGAATGTAGAGTTGGTGGCATGTGAAACCCGCATGTGGAATATTCATCTGTGTGGGATGCTCTACAGGTTCATTCCTAGATAATGTACTCAAAGGGCAGTAAGCATAGAGTGTGAAAACTGAGTTTCTTGAGAGCTGCTTGGAAGCCTGATGGTGTGTGAAGTTAGTGAGCCAAATGGAGTTGTTCTCCCACAAGAACCACTCGGATGATTCTTCTTCAATGTGCCCTTCACCAACATGCAGTGTTCCTTGATTGAATTAGCTCTCACATCAATATTTGCGTCTAGAGCCTTTGCATTGAGGGCTATCTGAAAACGGCTGTGGCGCTGAAGTTGCCTGTGAATGTGGAGTTGGTGGCATGTGAAACCCGCATGTGGAGCATTCGTTTGTGTGGGATGCTCTACCAAGCTTCATTTCAGGCCTAGGCACTCAAAGTGCACTAAGCATAGAGTGTGAAAACTGAGTTTCCTTGAGAGCTGCTTGGAAGCTTGATGGTGTGTGAAGTTAGTGAGCCAAATGGAGTTGTCCTCCCACAAGAACCACTCGGCTGATTTCTTCTTCAATATGCCCTTCACCAACATGCAGTGTTTCCTTGATTGAATTAGCTCTCACAACAATATTTTGCGTCTAGAGCCTTTGCATTGAGGGCTATCTGAAAACGGCTGTGGCGCTGAAGTTGCCTGTGAATGTGGAGTTGGTGGCATGTGAAACCCGCATGTGAGCATTCGTTTGTGTGGGATGCTCACCAAGCTTCATTTCAGTCCTAGGCACTCAAAGGGCACTAAGCATAGAGTGTGAAAACTGAGTTTCCTTGAGAGCTCCTTGGAAGCCTGATGGTGTTGTGTGAGGTTAGTGAGCCAAATGGAGTTGTTCTCCCACAAGAACCACTCGGCTGATTCTTCTTCAATATGCCCCTTCACCAACATGCAGTGTTTCCTTGATTGAATTAGCTCTCACACCAATATTTGCGTTAGAGCCTTTGCATTGAGGGCTATCTGAAAACGGCTGTGGCGCTGAAGTTGCCTGTGAATGTGGAGTTGGTGGCATGTGAAACCCCCATGTGGAATATTCGTTTGTGTGGGATGCTCTACCAGGTTCATTCCTAGATAATGCACTCAAAGGGCACTAAATATAGAGTGTGAAAACTGAGTTTCCTTGAGAGCTGCTTGGAAGCTTGATGGTGTGTGAAGTTAGTGAGCCAAATGAGTTGTTCTCATACAAGAACCACTAAGCTGATCCTTCTTCAATATGCCCTTCACCAACATGCAGTGTTTCCTTGATTGAATTAGCTCTCACAACCAATATTTGCGTCTAGAGCCTTTGCATTGAGGGCTATCTGAAAACGGCTGTGGCGCTGAAGTTGCCTGTGAATGTAGAGTTGGTGGCATGTGAAACCCGCATGTGGAATATTCATCTGTGTGGGATGCTCTACCAGGTTCATTCCTAGATAATGTACTCAAAGGGGCAGTAAGCATAGAGTGTGAAAACTGAGTTTCCTTGAGAGCTGCTTGGAAGCCTGATGGTGTGTGAAGTTAGTGAGCCAAATGGAGTTGTTCTCCCACAAGAACCACTCGGCTGATTCTTCTTCAATATGCCCTTCACCAACATGCAGTGTTTCCTTGATTGAATTAGCTCTCACATCAATATTTGCGTCTAGAGCCTTTGCATTGAGGGCTATCTGAAAACGGCTGTGGCGCTGAAGTTGCCTGTGAATGTGGAGTTGGTGGCATGTGAAACCCGCATGTGGAGCATTCGTTTGTGTGGATGCTCTACCAAGCTTCATTTCAGGCCTAGGCACTCAAAGGGCACTAAGCATAGAGTGTGAAAACTGAGTTTCCTTGAGAGCTGCTTGGAAGCCTGATGGTGTGTGAAGTTAGTGAGCCAAATGGAGTTGTTCTCCCACAAGAACCACTCAGCTGATCCTTCTTCAATATGCCCTTAACCACATGCAGTGTTTCCTTGATTGAATTAGCTCTCACACCAATATTTGCGTCTAGAGCCTTTGCATTGAGGGCTATCTGAAAACGGCTGTGGCGCTGAAGTTGCCTGTGAATGTGGAGCTGGTGGCATGTGAAACCCGCATGTGAAACATTCGTCTGTGTGGGATGCTCTACCAGGTTCATTCCTAGATAATGCACTCAAAGGGCACTAAGCATAGAGTGTGAAAACTGAGTTTCCTTGAGAGCTGCTTGGAAGCCTGATGGTGTGTGAAGTTAGTGAGCCAAATGGAGTTGTTCTCCCACAAGAACCACTCGGCTGATTCTTCTTCAATATGCCCTTCACCAACATGCAGGGTTTCCTTGATTGAATTAGCTCTCACACCAATATTTGCGTCTAGAGCCTTTGCATTGAGGGCTATCTGAAAACGGCTGTGGCGCTGAAGTTGCCTGTGAATGTGCAGTTGGTGGCATGTGAAACCCGCATGTGGAGCATTCGTTTGTGTGGGATGCTCACCAAGCTTCATTTCAGTCCTAGGCACTCAAAGGGCACTAAGCATAGAGTGTGAAAACTGAGTTTCCTTGAGAGCTGCTTGGAAGCCTGATGGTGTGTGAAGTTAGTGAGCCAAATGGAGTTGTTCTCCCAACAAGAACCACTCGGCTGATTCTTTTTCAATATGCCCTTAACCAACATGCAGTGTTTCCTTGATTGAATTAGCTCTCACACCAATATTTGCGTCTAGAGCCTTTGCATTGAGGGCTATCTGAAAATGGCTGTGGTGCTGACGTTGCCTGTGAATGTGGAGTTGGTGGCATGTGAAACCCGCATGTGGAATATTCGTTTGTGTGGGATGCTCTACCAGGTTCATTCCTAGATAATGCACTCAAAGGGCACTAAGCATAGAGTGTGAAAACAGCGTTTCCTTGAGAGCTGCTTGGAAGCCTGATGGTGTGTGAAGTTAGTGAGCCAAATGGAGTTGTTCTCCCACAAGAACCACTCGGCTGATTCTTCTTCAATATGCCCTTCACCAACATGCAGTGTTTCCTTGATTGAATTAGCTCTCACACCACTATTTGCGTCTAGAGCCTTTGCATTGAGGGCTATCTGAAAACGGCTGTGGCGCTGAAGTTGCCTGTGAATGTGGAGTTGTTGGCATGTGAAACCCGCATGTGGAGCATTCGTTTGTGTGGGATGCTCACCAAGCTTCATTTCAGTCCTAGGCACTCAAAGGGCACTAAGGATAGAGTGTGAAAACTGAGTTTCCTTGAGAGCTGCTTGGAAGCCTGATGGTGTGTGAAATTAGTGAGCCAAATGGAGTTGTTCTCCCACAAGAACCACTCGGCTGATCCTTCTTCAATATGCCCTTCACCAACATGCAGTGTTTCCTTGATTGAATTAGCTCTCACACCAATATTTGCGTCTAGAGCCTTTGCATTGAGGGCTATCTAAAAACGGCTGTGGCGCTGAAGTTGCCTGTGAATGTGGAGTTGGTGGCATGTGAAACCCGCATGTGAAACATTCGTTTGTGTGGGATGCTCTACCAGGTTCATTCCTAGATAATGCACTCAAAGGGCACTAAGCATAGAGTGTGAAAACTGAGTTTCCTTGAGAGCTGCTTGGAAGCCTGATGGTGTGTGAAGTTAGTGAGCCAAATGGAGTTGTCCTCGTACAGGAACCACTCTGCTGATTCTTCTTCAATATGCCCTTCACCAACATGCAGGGTTTCCTTGATTGAATTAGCTCTCACAACAATATTTGCGTCTAGAGCCTTTGCATTGAGGGCTATCTGAAAACGGCTGTGGCGCTGAAGTTGCCTGTGAATGTGGAGTTGGTGGCATGTGAAACCCGCATGTGGAGCATTCGTTTGTGTGGGATGCTCTACCAAGCTTCATTTCAGGCCTAGGCACTCAAAGGGCACTAAGCATAGAGTGTGAAAACTGAGTTTCCTGGAGAGCTGCTTGGAAGCCTGATATTGTGTGAAGTTAGTGAGCCAAATGGAGTTGTTCTCCCACAAGAACCACTCGGCTGATTCTTCTTCAATATGCCCTTCACCAACATGCAGTGTTTCCTTGATTGAATTAGCTCTCACACCAATATTTGCGTCTAGAGCCTTTGCATTGAGGGCTATCTGAAAACGGCTGTGGCGCTGAAGTTGCTGTGAATGTGGAGTTGGTGGCATGTGAAACCCGCATGTGGAATATTCATTTGTATGGGATGCTCTACCAGGTTCATTCCTAGATAATGCACTCAAAGGGCACTAAGCATAGAGTTTGAAAACTGAGTTTCCAGGAGAGCTGCTTGGAAGCCTGATGGTGTGTGAAGTTAGTGAGCCAAATGGAGTTGTTCTCATACAAGAACCACTCGGCTGATTCTTCTTCAATATGCCCTTCACCAACATGCAGTGTTTCCTTCATTGAATTAGCTCTCACAACAATATTTGCGTCTAGAGCCTTTGCATTGAGGGCTATCTGAAAACGGCTGTGGCGCTGAAGTTGCCTGTGAATGTGGAGTTGGTGGCATGTGAAACCCGCATGTGGAATATTCATCTGTGTGGGATGCTCTACCAGGTTCATTCCTAGATAATGCACTCAAAGGGCACTAAGCATAGAGTGTGAAAACTGAGTTTCCTTGAGAGCTGCTTGGAAGCCTGATGGTTTGTGAAGTTAGTGAGACAAATGGAGTGTTCTCCCACGAGAACCGCTCGGCTGATCCTTCTTCAATATGCCCTTAACCAACATGCAGTGTTTCCTTGATTGAATTAGCTCTCACACCAATATTTGCGTCTAGAGCCTTTGCATTGAGGGCTATCTGAAAATGGCTGTGGCGCTGAAGTTGCCTGTGAATGTGGAGTTGGTGGCATGTGAAACCCGCATGTGAAACATTCGTCTGTGTGGGATGCTCTACCAGGTTCATTCCTAGATAATGCACTCAAAGGGCACTAAGCATAGAGTGTGAAAACTGAGTTTCCTTGAGAGCTGCTTGGAAGCCTGATGGTGTGTGAAGTTAGTGAGCCAAATGGAGTTGTTCTCCCACAAGAACCACTCGGCTGATTCTTCTTCAATATGCCCTTCACCAACATGCAGGGTTTCCTTGATTGAATTAGCTCTCACAACAATATTTGCGTCTAGAGCCTTTGCATTGAGGGCTATCTGAAAACGGCTGTGGCGCTGAAGTTGCCTGTGAATGTGGAGTTGGTGGCATGTGAAACCCGCATGTGGAGCATTCGTTTGTGTGGGATGCTCACCAAGCTTCATTTCATTCCTAGGCACTCAAAGGGCACTAAGCATAGAGTGTGAAAACTGAGTTTCCTGGAGAGCTGCTTGGAAGCCTGATGGTGTGTGAAGTTAGTGAGCCAAATGGAGTTGTTCTCCCACAAGAACCACTCGGCTGATTCTTCTTCAATATGCCCTTCACCAACATGCAATGTTTCCTTGATTGAATTAGCTCTCACAACAATATTTGCGTCTAGAGCCTTTGCATTGAGGGCTATCTGAAAACGGCTGTGGCGCTGAAGTTGCCTGTGAATGTGGAGTTGTTGGCATGTGAAACCCGCATGTGGAGCATTCGTTTGTGTGGGATGCTCACCAAGCTTCATTTCAGTCCTAGGCACTCAAAGGGCACTAAGCATAGAGTGTGAAAACTGAGTTTCCTTGAGAGCTGCTTGGAAGCCTGATGGTGTGTGAAATTAGTGAGCCAAATGGAGTTGTTCTCCCACAAGAACCACTCGGCTGATCCTTCTTCAATATGCCCTTCACCAACATGCAGTGTTTCCTTGATTGAATTAGCTCTCACACCAATATTTGCGTCTAGAGCCTTTGCATTGAGGGCTATCTGAAAACGGCTGTGGCGCTGAAGTTGCCTGTGAATGTGGAGTTGGTGGCATGTGAAACCCGCATGTGAAACATTCGTCTGTGTGGGATGCTCTACCAGGTTCATTCCTAGATAATGCACTCAAAGGGCACTAAGCATAGAGTGTGAAAACTGAGTTTCCTTGAGAGCTGCTTGGAAGCCTGATGGTGTGTGAAGTTAGTGAGCCAAATGGAGTTGTCCTCGTACAGGAACCACTCGGCTGATTCTTCTTCAATATGCCCTTCACCAACATGCAGGGTTTCCTTGATTGAATTAGCTCTCACAACAATATTTGCGTCTAGAGCCTTTGCATTGAGGGCTATCTGAAAACGGCTGTGGCGCTGAAGTTGCCTGTGAATGTGGAGTTGGTGGCATGTGAAACCCGCATGTGGAGCATTCGTTTGTGTGGGATGCTCTATCAAGCTTCATTTCAGGCCTAGGCACTCAAAGGGCACTAAGCATAGAGTGTGAAAACTGAGTTTCCTTGAGAGCTGCTTGGAAGCCTGATGGTGTGTGAAGTTAGTGAGCCAAATGGAGTTGTTCTCCCACAAGAACCACTCGGCTGATTCTTCTTCAATATGCCCTTCACCAACATGCAGTGTTTCCTTGATTGAATTAGCTCTCACACCAATATTTGCGTCTAGAGCCTTTGCATTGAGGGCTATCTGAAAACGGCTGTGGCGCTGAAGTTGCCTGTGAATGTGGAGTTGGTGGCATGTGAAACCCGCATGTGGAATATTCGTTTGTATGGGATGCTCTACCAGGTTCATTCCTAGATAATGCACTCAAAGGGCACTAAGCATAGAGTTTGAAAACTGAGTTTCCAGGAGAGCTGCTTGGAAGCCTGATGGTGTGTGAAGTTAGTGAGCCAAATGGAGTTGTTCTCATACAAGAACCACTCGGCTGATTCTTCTTCAATATGCCCTTCACCAACATGCAGTGTTTCCTTGATTGAATTATCTCTCACAACAATATTTGCGTCTAGAGCCTTTGCATTGAGGGCTATCTGAAAACGGCTGTGGCGCTGAAGTTGCCTGTGAATGTGGAGTTGGTGGCATGTGAAACCCGCATGTGGAATATTCATCTGTGTGGGATGCTCTACCAGGTTCATTCCTAGATAATGCACTCAAAGAGCACTAAGCATAGAGTGTGAAAACTGAGTTTCCTTGAGAGCTGCTTGGAAGCCTGATGGTGTGTGAAATTAGTGAGCCAAATGGAGTTGTTCTCCCACAAGAACGACTCGGCTGATCCTTCTTCAATATGCCCTTCACCAACATGCAGTGTTTCCTTGATTGAATTAGCTCTCACACCAATATTTGCGTCTAGAGCCTTTGCATTGAGGGCTATCTAAAAACGGCTGTGGCGCTGAAGTTGCCTGTGAATGTAGAGTTGGTGGCATGTGAAACCCGCATGTGGAATATTCATCTGTGTGGGATGCTCTACCAATTCATTCCTAGATAATGTACTCAAAGGGCAGTAAGCATAGAGTGTGAAAACTGAGTTTCCTTGAGAGCTGCTTGGAAGCCTGATGGTGTGTGAAGTTAGTGAGCCAAATGGAGTTGTTCTCCCACAAGAACCACTCGGCTGATTCTTCTTCAATATGCCCTTCACCAACATGCAGTGTTTCCTTGATTGAATTAGCTCTCACATCAATATTTGCGTCTAGAGCCTTTGCATTGAGGGCTATCTGAAAACGGCTGTGGCGCTGAAGTTGCCTGTGAATGTGGAGTTGGTGGCATGTGAAACCCGCATGTGGAGCATTCGTTTGTGTGGGATGCTCTACCAAGCTTCATTTCAGGCCTAGGCACTCAAAGGGCACTAAGCATAGAGTGTGAAAACTGAGTTTCCTTGAGAGCTGCTTGGAAGCTTGATGGTGTGTGAAGTTAGTGAGCCAAATGGAGTTGTCCTCCCACAAGAACCACTCGGCTGATTCTTCTTCAATATGCCCTTCACCAACATGCAGTGTTTCCTTGATTGAATTAGCTCTCACAACAATATTTGCGTCTAGAGCCTTTGCATTGAGGGCTATCTGAAAATGGCTGTGGCGCTGAAGTTGCCTGTGAATGTGGAGTTGGTGGCATGTGAAACCCGCATGTGGAGCATTCGTTTGTGTAGGATGCTCAGCAAGCTTCATTTCAGTCCTAGGCACTCAAAGGGCACTAAGCATAGAGTGTGAAAACTGAGTTTCCTTGAGAGCTCCTTGGAAGCCTGATGGTGTTGTGTGAGGTTAGTGAGCCAAATGGAGTTGTTCTCCCACAAGAACCACTCGGCTGATTCTTCTTCAATATGCCCTTCACCAACATGCAGTGTTTCCTTGATTGAATTAGCTCTCACACCAATATTTGCGTCTAGAGCCTTTGCATTGAGGGCTATCTGAAAACGGCTGTGGCGCTGAAGTTGCCTGTGAATGTGGAGTTGGTGGCATGTGAAACCCGCATGTGGAATATTCGTTTGTATGGGATGCTCTACCAGGTTCATTCCTAGATAATGCACTCAAAGGGCACTAAATATAGAGTGTGAAAACTGAGTTTCCTTGAGAGCTGCTTGGAAGCTTGATGGTGTGTGAAGTTAGTGAGCCAAATGGAGTTGTTCTCCCACAAGAACCACTCGGCTGATCCTTCTTCAATATGCCCTTCACCAACATGCAGTGTTTCCTTGATTGAATTAGCTCTCACACCAATATTTGCGTCTAGAGCCTTTGCATTGAGGGCTATCTGAAAACGGCTGTGGCGCTGAAGTTGCCTGTGAATGTAGAGTTGGTGGCATGTGAAACCCGCATGTGGAATATTCATCTGTGTGGGATGCTCTACCAGGTTCATTCCTAGATAATGTACTCAAAGGGCAGTAAGCATAGAGTGTGAAAACTGAGTTTCCTTGAGAGCTGCTTGGAAGCCTGATGGTGTGTGAAGTTAGTGAGCCAAATGGAGTTGTTCTCCCACAAGAACCACTCGGCTGATTCTTCTTCAATATGCCCTTCACCAACATGCAGTGTTTCCTTGATTGAATTAGCTCTCACATCAATATTTGCGTCTAGAGCCTTTGCATTGAGGGCTATCTGAAAACGGCTGTGGCGCTGAAGTTGCCTGTGAATGTGGAGTTGTTGGCATGTGAAACCCGCATGTGGAGCATTCGTTTGTGTGGGATGCTCTACCAAGCTTCATTTCAGGCCTAGGCACTCAAAGGGCACTAAGCATAGAGTGTGAAAACTGAGTTTCCTTGAGAGCTGCTTGGAAGCCTGATGGTGTGTGAAGTTAGTGAGCCAAATGGAGTTGTTCTCCCACAAGAACCACTCGGCTGATCCTTCTTCAATATGCCCTTAACCAACATGCAGTGTTTCCTTGATTGAATTAGCTCTCACACCAATATTTGCGTCTAGAGCCTTTGCATTGAGGGCTATCTGAAAACGGCTGTGGCGCTGAAGTTGCCTGTGAATGTGGAGCTGGTGGCATGTGAAACCCGCATGTGAAACATTCGTCTGTGTGGGATGCTCTACCAGGTTCATTCCTAGATAATGCACTCAAAGGGCACTAAGCATAGAGTGTGAAAACTGAGTTTCCTTGAGAGCTGCTTGGAAGCCTGATGGTGTGTGAAGTTAGTGAGCCAAATGGAGTTGTTCTCCCACAAGAACCACTCGGCTGATTCTTCTTCAATATGCCCTTCACCAACATGCAGGGTTTCCTTGATTGAATTAGCTCTCACACCAATATTTGCGTCTAGAGCCTTTGCATTGAGGGCTATCTGAAAACGGCTGTGGCGCTGAAGTTGCCTGTGAATGTGCAGTTGGTGGCATGTGAAACCCGCATGTGGAGCATTCGTTTGTGTGGGATGCTCACCAAGCTTCATTTCAGTCCTAGGCACTCAAAGGGCACTAAGCATAGAGTGTGAAAACTGAGTTTCCTGGAGAGCTGCTTGGAAGCCTGATGGTGTGTGAAGTTAGTGAGCCAAATGGAGTTGTTCTCCCACAAGAACCACTCGGCTGATTCTTTTTCAATATGCCCTTCACCAACATGCAGTGTTTCCTTGATTGAATTAGCTCTCACACCAATATTTGCGTCTAGAGCCTTTGCATTGAGGGCTATCTAAAAATGGCTGTGGTGCTGACGTTGCCTGTGAATGTGGAGTTGGTGGCATGTGAAACCCGCATGTGGAATATTCGTTTGTGTGGGATGCTCTACCAGGTTCATTCCTAGATAATGCACTCAAAGGGCACTAAGCATAGAGTGTGAAAACAGCGTTTCCTTGAGAGCTGCTTGGAAGCCTGATGGTGTGTGAAGTTAGTGAGCCAAATGGAGTTGTTCTCCCACAAGAACCACTCGGCTGATTCTTCTTCAATATGCCCTTCACCAACATGCAGTGTTTCCTTGATTGAATTAGCTCTCACACCAATATTTGCGTCTAGAGCCTTTGCATTGAGGGCTATCTGAAAACGGCTGTGGCGCTGAAGTTGCCTGTGAATGTGGAGTTGTTGGCATGTGAAACCCGCATGTGGAGCATTCGTTTGTGTGGGATGCTCACCAAGCTTCATTTCAGTCCTAGGCACTCAAAGGGCACTAAGCATAGAGTGTGAAAACTGAGTTTCCTTGAGAGCTGCTTGGAAGCCTGATGGTGTGTGAAGTTAGTGAGCCAAATGGAGTTGTCCTCGTACAGGAACCACTCGGCTGATTCTTCTTCAATATGCCCTTCACCAACATGCAGGGTTTCCTTGATTGAATTAGCTCTCACAACAATATTTGCGTCTAGAGCCTTTGCATTGAGGGCTATCTGAAAACGGCTGTGGCGCTGAAGTTGCCTGTGAATGTGGAGTTGGTGGCATGTGAAACCCGCATGTGGAGCATTCGTTTGTGTGGGATGCTCTACCAAGCTTCATTTCAGGCCTAGGCACTCAAAGGGCACTAAGCATAGAGTGTGAAAACTGAGTTTCCTTGAGAGCTGCTTGGAAGCCTGATGGTGTGTGAAGTTAGTGAGCCAAATGGAGTTGTTCTCCCACAAGAACCACTCGGCTGATTCTTCTTCAATATGCCCTTCACCAACATGCAGTGTTTCCTTGATTGAATTAGCTCTCACACCAATATTTGCGTCTAGAGCCTTTGCATTGAGGGCTATCTGAAAACGGCTGTGGCGCTGAAGTTGCCTGTGAATGTGGAGTTGGTGGCATGTGAAACCCGCATGTGGAATATTCGTTTGTATGGGATGCTCTACCAGGTTCATTCCTAGATAATGCACTCAAAGGGCACTAAGCATAGAGTTTGAAAACTGAGTTTCCAGGAGAGCTGCTTGGAAGCCTGATGGTGTGTGAAGTTAGTGAGCCAAATGGAGTTGTTCTCATACAAGAACCACTCGGCTGATTCTTCTTCAATATGCCCTTCACCAACATGCAGTGTTTCCTTGATTGAATTATCTCTCACAACAATATTTGCGTCTAGAGCCTTTGCATTGAGGGCTATCTGAAAACGGCTGTGGCGCTGAAGTTGCCTGTGAATGTGGAGTTGGTGGCATGTGAAACCCGCATGTGGAATATTCATCTGTGTGGGATGCTCTACCAGGTTCATTCCTAGATAATGCACTCAAAGGGCACTAAGCATAGAGTGTGAAAACTGAGTTTCCTTGAGAGCTGCTTGGAAGCCTGATGGTTTGTGAAGTTAGTGAGCCAAATGGAGTGTTCTCCCACGAGAACCGCTCGGCTGATCCTTCTTCAATATGCCCTTAACCAACATGCAGTGTTTCCTTGATTGAATTAGCTCTCACACCAATATTTGCGTCTAGAGCCTTTGCATTGAGGGCTATCTGAAAATGGCTGTGGCGCTGAAGTTGCCTGTGAATGTGGAGTTGGTGGCATGTGAAACCCGCATGTGAAACATTCGTCTGTGTGGGATGCTCTACCAGGTTCATTCCTAGATAATGCACTCAAAGGGCACTAAGCATAGAGTGTGAAAACTGAGTTTCCTTGAGAGCTGCTTGGAAGCCTGATGGTGTGTGAAGTTAGTGAGCCAAATGGAGTTGTTCTCCCACAAGAACCACTCGGCTGATTCTTCTTCAATATGCCCTTCACCAACATGCAGGGTTTCCTTGATTGAATTAGCTCTCACAACAATATTTGCGTCTAGAGCCTTTGCATTGAGGGCTATCTGAAAACGGCTGTGGCGCTGAAGTTGCCTGTGAATGTGGAGTTGGTGGCATGTGAAACCCGCATGTGGAGCATTCGTTTGTGTGGGATGCTCACCAAGCTTCATTTCATTCCTAGGTACTCAAAGGGCACTAAGCATAGAGTGTGAAAACTGAGTTTCCTGGAGAGCTGCTTGGAAGCCTGATGGTGTGTGAAGTTAGTGAGCCAAATGGAGTTGTTCTCCCACAAGAACCACTCGGCTGATTCTTCTTCAATATGCCCTTCACCAACATGCAGTGTTTCCTTGATTGAATTAGCTCTCACACCAATATTTGCGTCTAGAGCCTTTGCATTGAGGGCTATCTGAAAACGGCTGTGGCGCTGAAGTTGCCTGTGAATGTGGAGTTGGTGGCATGTGAAACCCGCATGTGGAATATTCGTTTGTATGGGATGCTCTACCAGGTTCATTCCTAGATAATGCACTCAAAGGGCACTAAGCATAGAGTTTGAAAACTGAGTTTCCAGGAGAGCTGCTTGGAAGCCTGATGGTGTGTGAAGTTAGTGAGCCAAATGGAGTTGTTCTCATACAAGAACCACTCGGCTGATTCTTCTTCAATATGCCCTTCACCAACATGCAGTGTTTCCTTGATTGAATTAGCTCTCACAACAATATTTGCGTCTAGAGCCTTTGCATTGAGGGCTATCTGAGAACGGCTGTGGCGCTGAAGTTGCCTGTGAATGTGGAGTTGGTGGCATGTGAAACCCGCATGTGGAATATTCATCTGTGTGGGATGCTCTACCAGGTTCATTCCTAGATAATGCACTCAAAGGGCACTAAGCATAGAGTGTGAAAACTGAGTTTCCTTGAGAGCTGCTTGGAAGCCTGATGGTTTGTGAAGTTAGTGAGCCAAATGGAGTGTTCTCCCACGAGAACCGCTCGGCTGATCCTTCTTCAATATGCCCTTAACCAACATGCAGTGTTTCCTTGATTGAATTAGCTCTCACACCAATATTTGCGTCTAGAGCCTTTGCATTGAGGGCTATCTGAAAATGGCTGTGGCGCTGAAGTTGCCTGTGAATGTGGAGTTGGTGGCATGTGAAACCCGCATGTGAAACATTCGTCTGTGTGGGATGCTCTACCAGGTTCATTCCTAGATAATGCACTCAAAGGGCACTAAGCATAGAGTGTGAAAACTGAGTTTCCTTGAGAGCTGCTTGGAAGCCTGATGGTGTGTGAAGTTAGTGAGCCAAATGGAGTTGTTCTCCCACAAGAACCACTCGGCTGATTCTTCTTCAATATGCCCTTCACCAACATGCAGGGTTTCCTTGATTGAATTAGCTCTCACAACAATATTTGCGTCTAGAGCCTTTGCATTGAGGGCTATCTGAAAACGGCTGTGGCGCTGAAGTTGCCTGTGAATGTGGAGTTGGTGGCATGTGAAACCCGCATGTGGAGCATTCGTTTGTGTGGGATGCTCACCAAGCTTCATTTCATTCCTAGGCACTCAAAGGGCACTAAGCATAGAGTGTGAAAACTGAGTTTCCTGGAGAGCTGCTTGGAAGCCTGATGGTGTGTGAAGTTAGTGAGCGAAATGGAGTTGTTCTCCCACAAGAACCACTCGGCTGATTCTTCTTCAATATGCCCTTCACCAACATGCAGTGTTTCCTTGATTGAATTAGCTCTCACACCAATATTTGCGTCTAGAGCCTTTGCATTGAGGGCTATCTGAAAACGGCTGTGGCGCTGAAGTTGCCTGTGAATGTGGAGTTGTTGGCATGTGAAACCCGCATGTGGAGCATTCGTTTGTGTGGGATGCTCACCAAGCTTCATTTCAGTCCTAGGCACTCAAAGGGCACTAAGCATAGAGTGTGAAAACTGAGTTTCCTTGAGAGCTGCTTGGAAGCCTGATGGTGTGTGAAATTAGTGAGCCAAATGGAGTTGTTCTCCCACAAGAACCACTCGGCTGATTCTTCTTCAATATGCCCTTCACCAACATGCAGTGTTTCCTTGATTGAATTAGCTCTCACACCAATATTTGCGTCTAGAGCCTTTGCATTGAGGGCTATCTAAAAACGGCTGTGGCGCTGAAGTTGCCTGTGAATGTGGAGTTGGTGACATGTGAAACCCGCATGTGGAGCATTCATTTGTGTGGTATGCTCTACAAGGTTCATTCCTAGATAATGCAATCAAAGGGCACTAAGGATAGAGTGTGAAAACTGAGTTTCCTTGAGAGCTGCTTGGAAGCCTGATGGTGTGTGAGGTTAGTGAGCCAAATGGAGTTGTTCTCCCACAAGAACCATTCGGCTGATCCTTCTTCAATATGCCCTTCACCAACATGCAGGGTTTCCGTGATTGAATTAGCTCTCACACCAATATTTGCGTCTAGAGCCTTTGCATTGAGGGCTATCTGAAAACGGCTGTGGCGCTGAAGTTGCCTGTGAATGTGGAGTTGGTGGCATGTGAAACCCGCATGTGGAGCATTCGTTTGTGTGGGATGCTCACCAAGCTTCATTTCAGTCCTAGGCACTCAAAGGGCACTAAGCATAGAGTGTGAAAACTGAGTTTCCTTGAGAGTTGCTTGGAAGCCTGATGGTGTGTGAAGTTAGTGAGCCAAATGGAGTTGTTCTCCCACAAGAACCACTCGGCTGATTCTTCTTCAATATGCCCTTCACCAACATGCAGTGTTTCCTTGATTGAATTAGCTCTCACACCAATATTTGCGTCTAGAGCCTTTGCATTGAGGGCTATCTGAAAACGGCTGTGGCGCTGAAGTTGCCTGTGAATGTGGAGTTGGTGGCATGTGAAACCCGCATGAGGAGCACTCGTTTGTGTGGCATGCTCACCAATCTTCATTTCAGTCCTAGGCACTGAAAGGGCACTAAGCATAGAGTGTGAAAACTGAGTTTCCTTGAGAGCTGCTTGGAAGCCTGATGGTGTGTGAAGTTAGTGAGCCAAATTGAGTTGTTCTCCCACAAGAACCACTCGGCTGATTCTTCTTCAATATGCCCTTCACCAACATGCAGTGTTTCCTAGATTGAATTAGCTCTCACACCAATATTTGCGTCTAGAGCCTTTGCATTGAGGGCTATCTGAAAACGGCTGTGGCGCTGAAGTTGCCTGTGAATGTGGAGTTGGTGGCATGTGAAACCCGCATGTGGAATATTCATTAGTGTGGGATGCTCTACAGGTTCATTCCTAGATAATGCACTGAAAGGGCACTAAGCATAGAGTGTGAAAACTGAGTTTCCTTGAGAGCTGCTTGGAAGCCTGATGGTGTGTGAAGTTAGTGAGCCAAATGGAGTTGTTCTCCCACAAGAACCACTCGGCTGATTCTTCTTCAATATGCCCTTCACCAACATGCAGTGTTTCCTTGATTGAATTAGCTCTCACAACAATATTTGCGTCTAGAGCCTTTGCATTGAGGGCTATCTGAAAACGGCTGTGGCGCTGAAGTTGCCTGTGAATGTGGAGTTGGTGGCATGTGAAACCCGCATGTGGAGCATTCGTTTGTGTGGGATGCTCTACCAAGCTTCATTTCAGTCCTAGGCACTCAAAGGGCACTAAGCATAGAGTGTGAAAACTGAGTTTCCTTGAGAGCTGCTTGGAAGCCTGATGGTGTGTGAAGTTAGTGAGACAAATGGAGTTGTTCTCCCACAAGAACCACTCGGCTGATTCTTCAATATGCCCTTCACCAACATGCAGGGTTTCCTTGATTGAATTAGCTCTCACACCAATATTTGCGTCTAGAGCCTTTGCATTGAGGGCTATCTGAAAACGGCTGTGGCGCTGAAGTTGCCTGTGAATGTGGAGTTGGTGGCATGTGAATCCCGCATGTGGAGCATTCATTTGTGTGGGATGCTCTACAAGGTTCATTCCTAGATAATGCACTCAAAGGGCACTAAGCATAGAGTGTGAAAACTGAGTTTCCTTGAGAGCTGCTTGGAAGCCTGATGGTGTGTGAAGTTAGTGAGCCAAATGGAGTTGTTCTCCCACAAGAACCACTCGGCTGATTCTTCTTCAATATGCCCTTCACCAACATGCAGTGTTTCCTTGATTGAATTAGCTCTCACACCAATATTTGCGCCTAGAGCCTTTGCATTGAGGGCTATTGAAAATGGCTGTGGTGCTGAAGTTGCCTGTGAATGTGGAGTTGGTGGCATGTGAAACCCGCATGTGGAGCATTCATTTGTGTGGGATGCTCTACCAGG
Organism: Ochotona princeps; assembly: GCF_030435755.1. Lineage (NCBI taxonomy): Eukaryota > Metazoa > Chordata > Mammalia > Lagomorpha > Ochotonidae > Ochotona > Ochotona princeps. Next base: position 9,268 of record NW_026699801.1, on the reverse strand, counting down.
TTCATTCCTAGATAATGCATTCAAAGGGCACTAAGCATAGAGTGTGAAAACTGAGTTTCCTTGAGAGCTGCTTGGAAGCCTGATGGTGTGTGAAGTTAGTGAGCCAAATGGAGTTGTTCTCCCACAAGAACCACTCGGCTGATTCTTCTTCAATATGCCCTTCACCAACATGCAGTGTTTCCTTGATTGAATTAGCTCTCACACCAATATTTGCGTCTAGAGCCTTTGCATTGAGGGCTATCTGAAAACGGCTGTGGCGCTGAAGTTGCCTGTGAATGTGGAGTTGGTGGCATGTGAAACCCGCATGTGGAGCATTCGTTTGTGTGGGATGCTCTACCAGGTTCATTCCTAGATAATGCACTCAAAGGGCACTAAGCATAGAGTGTGAAAACTGAGTTTCCTTGAGAGCTGCTTGGAAGCCTGATGGTGTGTGAAGTTAGTGAGCCAAATGGAGTTGTTCTCCCACAAGAACCACTCGGCTGATCCTTCTTCAAAATGCCCTTCACCAACATGCAGTGTTTCCTTGATTGAATTAGCTCTCACACCAATATTTGCGTCTAGAGCCTTTGCATTGATGGCTATCTGAAAACGGCTGTGGCGCTGAAGTTGCCTGTGATTGTGGAGTTGGTGGCATGTGGAGCATTCGTTTGTGTGGGATGCTCACCAAGCTTCTTTTCTGTCTTAGGCACTCAAAGGGCATTAAGCATAGAGTGTGAAAACTGAGTTTCCTGGAGAGCTGCTTGGAAGCCTGATGGTGTGTGAAGTTAGTGAGCCAAATGGAGTTGTTCACCCACAAGAACCACTCGGCTGATCCTTCTTCAATATGCCCTTCACCAACATGCAGTGTTTCCTTGATTGAATTAGCTCTCACACCAATATTTGCGTCTAGAGCCTTTGCATTGAGGGCTATCTAAAAACGGCTGTGGCGCTGAAGTTGCCTGTGAATGTGGAGTTGGTGGCATGTGAAACCCGCATGTGAAACATTCGCCTGTGTGGGATGCTCTATCAGGTTCATTCCTAGATAATGCACTCAAAGGGCACTAAGCATAGAGTGTGAAAACTGAGTTTCCTTGAGAGCTGCTTGGAAGCCTGATGGTGTGTGAAGTTAGTGAGCCAAATGGAGTTGTCCTCGTACAGGAAGCACTCGGCTGATTCTTCTTCAATATGCCCTTCACCTACATGCAGGGTTTCCTTGATTGAATTAGCTCTCACACCAATATTTGCGTCTAGAGCCTTTGCATTGAGGGCTATCTGAAAATGGCTGTGGCGCTGAAGTTGCCTGTGAATGTGGAGTTGGTGGCATGTGAAACCCGCATGTGGAGCATTCGTTTGTGTGGGATGCTCACCAAGCTTCATTTCAGTCTTAGGCACTCAAAAGGCACCAAGCATAGAGTGTGAAAACGGAGTTTCCTGGAGAGCTGCTTGGAAGCCTGATGGTGTGTGAAGTTAGTGAGCCAAATGGAGTTGTTCTCCCACAAGAACCACTCGGCTGATTCTTCTTCAATATGCCCTTCACCAACATGCAGTGTTTCCTTGATTGAATTAGCTCTCACACCAATATTTGCGTCTAGAGCCTTTGCATTGAGGGCTATCTGAAAACGGCTGTGGCGCTGAAGTTGCCTGTGAATGTGGAGTTGGTGGCATGTGAATCCCGCATGTGGAGCATTCATTTGTGTGGGATGCTCACCAAGGTTCATTTCTAGATAATGCACTCAAAGGGCACTATGCATAGAGTGTGAAAACTGAGTTTCCTTGAGAGCTGCTTGGAAGCCTGATGGTGTGTGATGTTAGTGAGCCAAATGAAGTTGTTCTCCCAGAAGAACCACTCGGCTGATCCTTCTTCAATATGCCCTTCACCAACATGCAGTGTTTCCTTGATTGAATTAGCTCTCACACCAATATTTGCGTCGAGAGCCTTTGCATTGAGGGCTATCTGAAAAAGGCTGTGGCGCTGAAGTTGCCTGTGAATGTGGAGTTGGTGGCATGTGAAACCCGCATGTGGAGCATTCGTTTGTGTGGGATGCTCTAAAATGTTCATTCCTAGATAATGCACTCAAAGGGCACTAAGCATAGAGTGTGAAAACCAGGTTTCCTTGAGAGCTGCTAGGAAGCCTGATGGTGTATGAAGTTAGTGAGCCAAATGAAGTTGTTCTCCCACAAGAACCACTCGGCTGATCCTTCTTCAATATGCCCTTCACCAAAATGCAGTGTTTCCTTGATTGAATTAGCTCTCACACCAATATTTGCGTCTAGAGCCTTTGCATTGAGGGCTATCTGAAAACGGCTGTGGCGCTGAAGTTGCCTGTGAATGTGGAGTTGGTGGCATGTGAAACCCGCATGTGGAGCATTCGTTTGTGTGGGACGCTCACCAAGCTTCATTTCAGTCCTAGGCACTAAAAGGGCACTAAGCATAGAGTGTGAAAACTGAGTTTCCTTGAGAGTTGCTTGGAAGCCTGATGGTGTGTGAGGTTAGTGAGCCAAATAGAGTTGTTCTCCCACAAGAACCACTCGGCTGATCCTTCTTCAATATGCCTTTCACCAACATGCAGTGTTTCCTTGATTGAATTAGCTCTCACACCAATATTTGCGTCTAGAGCCTTTGCATTGAGGGCTATCTGAAAACGGCTGTGGCACTGAAGTTGCCTGTGAATGTGGAGTTGGTGGCATGTGAAACCCGCATGTGGAGCATTCGTTTGTGTGGGATGCTCACCAAGGTTCATTTCTAGATAATGCACTCAAAGGGCACTAAGCATAGAGTGTGAAAACTGAGTTTCCTTGAGAGCTGCTTGGAAGCCTGATGGTGTGTGAAGTTAGTGAGCCAAATGAAGTTGTTCTCCCACAAGAACCACTCGGCTGATCCTTCTTCAATATGCCCTTCACCAACATGCAGTGTTTCCTTGATTGAATTAGCTCTCACACCAATATTTGCGTCGAGAGCCTTTGCATTGAGGGCTATCTGAAAAAGGCTGTGGCGCTGAAGTTGCCTGTGAATGTGGAGTTGGTGGCATGTGAAACCCGCATGTGGAGCATTCGTTTGTGTGGGATGCTCTAAAATGTTCATTCCTAGATAATGCACTCAAAGGGCACTAAGCATAGAGTGTGAAAACCAGGTTTCCTTGAGAGCTGCTAGGAAGCCTGATGGTGTGTGAAGTTAGTGAGCCAAATGAAGTTGTTCTCCCACAAGAACCACTCGGCTGATCCTTCTTCAATATGCCCTTCACCAACATGCAGTGTTTCCTTGATTGAATTAGCTCTCACACCAATATTTGCGTCTAGAGCCTTTGCATTGAGGGCTATCTGAAAACGGCTGTGGCGCTGAAGTTGCCTGTGAATGTGGAGTTGGTGGCATGTGAAACCCGCATGTGGAGCAGTCGTTTGTTTGGGATGCTCACCAAGCTTCATTTCAGTCCTAGTCACTCAAAGGGCACTAAGCATAGAGTGTGAAAACTGAGTTTCCTTGAGAGCTGCTTGGAAGCCTGATGGTGTGTGACGTTAGTGAGCCAAATGAAGTTGTTCTCCCACAAGAACCACTCGGATGATCCTTCTTCAATATGCCCTTCACCAACATGCAGTGTTTCCTTGATTGAATTAGCTCTCACACCAATATTTGCGTCTAGAGCCTTTGCATTGAGGGCTATCTGAAAACGGCTGTGGCGCTGAAGCTGCCTGTGAATGTGGAGTTGGTGGCATGTGAAACCCGCATGTTGAGCATTCGTTTGTGTGGGATGCTCTAAAATGTTCATTCCTAGATAATGCACTCAAAGGGCACTAAGCATAGAGTTTGAAAACTGAGTTTCCTTGAGAGCTGCGTGGAAGCCTGATGGTGTGTGAAGTTTAATGAGCCAAATGGAGTTGTTCTCCCACAAGAACCACTCGACTGATCCTTCTTCAATATGCCCTTCACCAACATGCAGTGTTTCCTTGATTGAATTAGCTCTCACACCAATATTTGCGTCTAGAGCCTTTGCATTGAGGGCTATCTGAAAACGGCTGTGGCGCTGAAGTTTCCTGTGAATGTGGAGTTGGTGGCATGTGAAAACGGCATGTGTAGCATTCGTTTGTGTGGGATGCTCTAAAATGTTCATTCCTAGATAATGCACTCAAAGGGTACTAAGCATAGAGTGTGAAAACTGAGTTTCCTTGAGAGCTGCTTGGAAGCCTGATGGTGTGTGAAGTTAGTGAGCCAAATGGAGTTGTTCTCCCACAAGAACCACTCAGCTGATCCTTCTTCAATATGCCCTTCACCAACATGCAGTGTTTCCTTGATTGAATTAGCTCTCACAACAATATTTGCGTCTAGAGCCTTTGCATTGAGGGCTATCTGAAAACGGCTGTGGCGCTGAAGTTGCCTGTGAATGTGGAGTTGGTGGCATGTGAAACCCGCATGTGGAGCATTCGTTTGTGTGGGATGCTCACCAAGCTTCATTTCAGTCCTAGGCACTCAAAGGGCACTAAGCATAGAGTGTGAAAACTGAGTTTCCTTGAGAGCTGCTTGGAAGCCTGATGGTGTGTGAAGTTAGTGAGCCAAATGGAGTTGTTCTCCCACAAGAACCACTCGGCTGATCCTTCTTCAATATGCCCTTCACCAACATGCAGTGTTTCCTTGATTGAATTAGCTCTCACACCAATATTTGCGTCTAGAGCCTTTGCATTGAGGGCTATCTGAAAACGGCTGTGGCGCTGAAGTTGCCTGTGAATGTGGAGTTGGTGGCATGTGAAATCCGCATGTGGAGCATTCGTTTGTGTGGGATGCTGTACCATGTTCATTCCTAGATAATGCACGCAAAGGGCACTAAGCATAGAGTGTGAAAACTGAGTTTCGTTGAGAGCTGCTTGGAAGCCTGATGGTGTGTGAAGTTAGTGAGCCAAATGGAGTTGTTCTCCCACAAGAACCACTCGGCTGATCCTTCTTCAATATGCCCTTCACCAACATGCAGTGTTTCCTTGATTGAATTAGCTCTCACACCAATATTTGCGTCTAGAGCCTTTTCATTGAGGGCTATCTGAAAACAGCTGTGGCGCTGAAGTTGCCTGTGAATGTGGAGTTGGTGGCATGTGAAGCCCGCATGTGGAGCATTCGTTTGTGTGGGATGCTCTAAAATGTTCATTCCTAGATAATGCACTCAAAGGGCACTAAGCATAGAGTGTGAAAACTGAGTTTCCTTGAGAGCTGCTTGGAAGCCTGATGGTGTGTGAAGTTAGTGAGCCAAATGAAGTTGTTCTCCCACAAGAACCACTAGGCTGATCCTTCTTCAATATGCCCTTCACCAACATGCAGTGTTTCCTTGATTGAATTAGCTCTCACACCAATATTTGCGTCTAGAGCGTTTGCATTGAGGGCTATCAGAAAACGGCTGTGGCGCTGAAGTTGCCTGTGAATGTGGAGTTGGTGGCATGTGAAACCCGCATGTGGAGCAGTCGTTTGTGTGGGATGCTCAACAAGCTTCATTTCGGTCCTAGGCACTCAAAGGGCACTAAGCATAGAGTGTGAAAACTGAGTTTCCTTGAGAGCTGCTTGGAAGCCTGATGGTGTGTGAAGTTAGTGAGCCAAATGAAGTTGTTCTCCCACAAGAACCACTAGGCTGATCCTTCTTCAATATGCCCTTCACCAACATGCAGTGTTTCCTTGATTGAATTAGCTCTCACACCAATATTTGCGTCTAGAGCCTTTGCATTGAGGGCTATCTGAAAACGGCTGTGGCACTGAAGTTGCCTGTGAATGTGGAGTTGGTGGCATGTGAAACCCGCATGTGGAGCATTCGTTTGTGTGGGATGCTCACCAAGGTTCATTTCTAGATAATGCACTCAAAGGGCACTAAGCATAGAGTGTGAAAACTGAGTTTCCTTGAGAGCTGCTTGGAAGCCTGATGGTGTGTGAAGTTAGTGAGCCAAATGAAGTTGTTCTCCCACAAGAACCACTCGGCTGATCCTTCTTCAATATGCCCTTCACCAACATGCAGTGTTTCCTTGATTGAATTAGCTCTCACACCAATATTTGCGTCGAGAGCCTTTGCATTGAGGGCTATCTGAAAAAGGCTGTGGCGCTGAAGTTGCCTGTGAATGTGGAGTTGGTGGCATGTGAAACCCGCATGTGGAGCATTCGTTTGTGTGGGATGCTCTAAAATGTTCATTCCTAGATAATGCACTCAAAGGGCACTAAGCATAGAGTGTGAAAACCAGGTTTCCTTGAGAGCTGCTAGGAAGCCTGATGGTGTGTGAAGTTAGTGAGCCAAATGAAGTTGTTCTCCCACAAGAACCACTCGGCTGATCCTTCTTCAATATGCCCTTCACCAACATGCAGTGTTTCCTTGATTGAATTAGCTCTCACACCAATATTTGCGTCTAGAGCCTTTGCATTGAGGGCTATATGAAAACGGCTGTGGCGCTGAAGTTGCCTGTGAATGTGGAGTTGGTGGCATGTGAAACCCGCATGTGGAGCAGTCGTTTGTTTGGGATGCTCACCAAGCTTCATTTCAGTCCTAGGCACTCAAAGGGCACTAAGCATAGAGTGTGAAAACTGAGTTTCCTTGAGAGCTGCTTGGAAGCCTGATGGTGTGTGAAGTTAGTGAGCCAAATGAAGTTGTTCTCCCACAAGAACCACTCGGATGATCCTTCTTCAATATGCCCTTCACCAACATGAAGTGTTTCCTTGATTGAATTAGCTCTCACACCAATATTTGCGTCTAGAGCCTTTGCATTGAGGGCTATCTGAAAACGGCTGTGGCGCTGAAGTTGCCTGTGAATGTGGAGTTGGTGGCATGTGAAACCCGCATGTGGAGCATTCGTTTGTGTGGGATGCTCACCAAGCTTCATTTCAGTCCTAGGCACTCAAAGGGCACTAAGCATAGAGTGTGAAAACTGAGTTTCCTTGAGAGCTGCTTGGAAGCGTGATGGTGTGTGAAGTTAGTGAGCCAAATGAAGTTGTTCTCCCACAAGAACCACTCGGCTGATCCTTCTTCAATATGCCCTTCACCAACATGCAGTGTTTCCTTGATTGAATTAGCTCTCACACCAATATTTGCGTCTAGAGCCTTTGCATTGAGGGCTATCTGAAAAAGGCTGTGGCGCTGAAGTTGCCTGTGAATGTGGAGTTGGTGGCATGTGAAATCCGCATGTGGAGCATTCGTTTGTGTGGGATGCTCCATCAGGATTATTCCTAGATAATGCACTCAAAGGGCACTAAGCATAGAGTGTGAAAACTGAGTTTCGTTGAGAGCTGCTTGGAAGCCTGATGGTGTGTGAAGTTAGTGAGCCAAATGGAGTTGTTCTCCCACAAGAACCACTCGGCTGATCCTTCTTCAATATGCCCTTCACCAACATGCAGTGTTTCCTTGATTGAAATAGCTCTCACATCAATATTTGCGTCTAGAGCGTTTGCATTGAGGGCTATCAGAAAACGGCTGTGGCGCTGAAGTTGCCTGTGAATGTGGAGTTGGTGGCATGTGAAACCCGCATGTGGAGCAGTCGTTTGTGTGGGATGCTCAACAAGCTTCATTTCGGTCCTAGGCACTCAAAGGGCACTAAGCATAGAGTGTGAAAACTGAGTTTCCTTGAGAGCTGCTTGGAAGCCTGATGGTGTGTGAAGTTAGTGAGCCAAATGAAGTTGTTCTCCCACAAGAACCACTAGGCTGATCCTTCTTCAATATGCCCTTCACCAACATGCAGTGTTTCCTTGATTGAATTAGCTCTCACACCAATATTTGCGTCTAGAGCCTTTGCATTGAGGGCTATCTGAAAACGGCTGTGGCGCTGAAGTTGCCTGTGAATGTGGAGTTGGTGGCATGTGAAACCCGCATGTGGAGCATTCGTTTGTGTGGGATGCTCCATCAGGATTATTCTTAGATAATGCACTCAAAGGGCACTAAGCATAGAGTGTGAAAACTGAGTTTCCTTGAGAGCTGCTTGGAAGCCTGATGGTGTGTGAAGTTAGCTAGCCAAATGGAGTTGTTCTCCCACAAGAACCACTAGGCTGAACCTTCTGCAATATGCCCTTCACCAACATGCAGTGTTTCCTTGATTGAATTAGCTCTCACAACAATATTTGTGTCCAGAGCGTTTGCATTGAGGGCTATCTGAAAATGGCTGTGGTGCTGAAGTTGCCTGTGAATGTGGAGTTGGTGGCATGTGAAACCCGCATGTGGAGCATTCGTTTGTGCGGGATGCTCACCAAGCTTCATTTCAGTCCTAGGCACTCAAAGGGCACTAAGCATAGAGTGTGAAAACTGAGTTTCCTTGAGAGCTGCTTGGAAGCCTGATGGTGTGTCAAGTTAGTGAGCCAAATGGAGTTGTTCTCCCACAAGAACCACTCGGCTGATCCTTCTTCAATATGCCCTTCACCAACATACAATGTTTCCTTGATTGAATTAGCTCTCACACCAATATTTGCGTCTAGAGCCTTTGCATTGAGGGCTATCTGAAAACGGCTGTGGCGCTGAAGTTGCCTGTGAATGTGGAGTTGGTGGCATGTGAAACCCGCATGTGGAGCATTCGTTTGTGTGGGATGCTCACCAAGCTTCATTTCAGTCCTAGGCACTCAAAGGGCATTAAGCATAGAGTGTGAAAACTGAGTTTCCTTGAGAGCTGTTTGGAAGCCTGATGGTGTGTGAAGTTAGTGAGCCAAATGGAGTTGTTCTCCCACAAGAACCACTCGGCTGATTCTTCTTCAATATGCCCTTCACCAACATGCAGTGTTTCCTTGATTGAATTAGCTCTCACACCAATATTTGCGTCTAGAGCCTTTGCATTGAGGGCTATCTGAAAACGGCTGTGGCGCTGAAGTGGCTGAGAATGTGGAGTTGGTGGCATGTGAAACCCGCATGTGGAGCATTCGTTTGTGTGGGATGCTCCCCAAGCTTCTTTTCAGTCCTACACTCTCAAAGGGCACTAAGCATAGAGTGTGAAAACTGAGTTTCCTTAAGAGCTGCTTGGAAGCCTGATGGTGTGTGAAGTTTGTGTGCCAAATGGAGTTGTTCTCCCACAAGAACCACTCAGCTGATCCTTCTTCAATATGCCCTTCACCAACATGCAGTGCTTCCTTGATTGAATTAGCTCTCACACCAATATTTGCGTCTAGAGCCTTTGCATTGAGGGCTATCTGAAAACGGCTGTGGCGCTGAAGTTGCCTGTGAATGTGGAGTTGGTGGCATGTGAAACCCGCATGTGGAGCATTCGTTTGTGTGGGATTCTCACCAAGCTTCTTTTCAGTCCTACACTCCCAAAGGGCACTAAGCATAGAGTGTGAAAACTGAGTTTCCTTAAGAGCTGCTTG
>NW_026699800.1:0-45222 GCF_030435755.1 Ochotona princeps | reverse complement strand
TGTGGGAGAACAACCCCATTTGGCTCACTAACTTCACACACCATCAGGCTTCCAAGCAGCTCTCAAGGAAACTCAGTTTTCACACTCTATGCTTAGTGCCCTTTGAGTGCATTATCTAGGAATGAACCTGGTAGAGCATCCCACACAAACGAATGCTCCACATGCGGGTTTCACATGCCACCAACTCCACATTCACAGGCAACTTCAGCGCCACAGCCGTTTTCAGATAGCCCTCAATGCAAAGGCTCTAGACACAAATATTGGTGTGAGAGCTAATTCAATCAAGGAAACACTGCATGTTGGTGAAGGGCATATGGAAGAAGGATCAGCCGAGTGGTTCTTGTGGGAGAACAACTCCATTTGGCTCACTAACTTCACACACCATCAGGCTTCCAAGCAGCTCTCAAGGAAACTCAGTTTTCACACTCTATGCTTAGTGCCCTTTGAGTGCCTAGCACTGAAATGAAGCTTGGTAGAGCATCCCACACAAACGAATGCTCCACATGCGGGTTTCACATGCCACCAACTCCACATTCACAGGCAACTTCAGCGCCACAGCCGTTTTCACATAGCCCTCAATGCAAAGGCTCTAGACTCAAATATTGGTGTGAGAGCTAATTCAATCAAGGAAACACTGCATGTTGGTGAAGGGCATATTGAAGAAGGATCAGCCGAGTGGTTCTTGTGGGAGAACAACCCCATTTGGCTCACTAACTTCACACACCATCAGGCTTCCAAGCAGCTCTCAAGGAAACTCAGTTTTCACACTCTATGCTTAGTGACCTTTGAGTGCATTATCTAGGAATGAACCTTTTAGAGCATCCCACACAAACGAATGCTCCACATGCGGGTTTCACTTGCCATTAACTCCACATTCACAGGCAACTTCAGCGCCACAGCCGTTTTCAGATAGCCCTCAATGCAAAGGCTCTAGACGCAAATATTGGTGTGAGAGCTAATTCAATCAAGGAAACACTGCATGTTGGTGAAGGGCATATTGAAGAAGGATCAGCCGAATGGTTCTTGTGGGAGAACAACTCCATTTGGCTCACTAACTTCACACACCATCAGGCTTCCAAGCAGCTCTCAAGGAAACTCAGTTTTCACACTCTATGCTTAGTGCCCTTTGAGTGCATTATCTAGAAATGAACTTGGTCAGCATCCCACACAAACGAATGCTCCACATGCGGGTTTCACATGCCACCAACTCCACATTCTCAGGCAACTTCAGCGCCACAGCCGTTTTCAGATAACCCTCAATGCAAAGGCTCTAGACTCAAATATTGGTGTGAGAGCTAATTCAATCAAGGAAACACTGCATGTTGGTGAAGGGCATATTGAAGAAGGATCAGCCGAGTGGTTCTTGTGGGAGAACAACTCCATTTGGCTCACTAACTTCACACACCATCAGGCTTCCAAGCAGCTCTCAAGGAAACTCAGTTTTCACACTCTATGCTTAGTGCCCTTTGAGTGCCTAGCTCTGAAAGGAAGCTTGGTGAGCATCCCACACAAACGAATGCTCCACATGCGGGTTTCACATGCCACCAACTCCACATTCACAGGCAACTTCAGAGCCACAGCCGTTTTCAGATAGCCCTCAATGCAAAGGCTCTAGACTCAAATATTGGTGTGAGAGCTAATTCAATCAAGGAAACACTGCATGTTGGTGAAGGGCATATTGAAGAAGAATCAGCCGAGTGGTTCTTGTGGGAGAACAACTCCATTTGGCTCACTAACTTCACACACCATCAGGCTTCCAAGCAGCTCTCAAGGAAACTCAGTTTTCACACTCTATGCTTAGTGCCCTTTGAGAGCCTTTTAACTGAAATGAAGCTTGGGGAGCATCCCACACAAACGAATGCTCCACATGCGGGTTTCACATGCCACCAACTCCACATTCACAGGCAACTTCAGCGCCACAGCCGTTTTCACATAGCCCTCAATGCAAAGGCTCTAGACGCAAATATTGGTGTGAGAGGTAATTCAATCAAGGAAACACTGCATGTTGGTGAAGGGCATATTGAAGAAGAATCAGCCGAGTGGTTCTTGTGGGAGAACAACTCCATTTGGCTCGCTAGCTTCACACACCATCAGGCTTCCAAGCAGCTCTCAAGGAAACTCAGTTTTCACACTCTATGCTTAGTGCCCTTTGAGTGCCTAGGACTGAAATGAACCTGGTAGAGCATCCCACACAAACGAATGCTCCACATGCGGGTTTCACATGCCACCAACTCCACATTCACAGGCAACTTCAGCGCCACAGTCGTTTTTAGATAGCCCTCAATGCAAAGGCTCTAGACGCAAATATTGGTGTGAGAGCTAATTCAATCAAGGAAACACTGCATGTTGGTGAAGGGCATATTGAAGAAGGATCAGCCGAGTGGTTCTTGTGGGAGAACCACTCCATTTGGCTCACTTACTTCACACACCATCAGGCTTCCAAGCAGCTCTCAAGGAAACTCAGTTTTCACACTCTATGCTTAGTGCCCTTTGAGTGCATTATCTAGGAATGAACCTGGTAGAGCATCCCACACAAACGAATGCTCCACATGCGGGTTTCACATGCCACCAACTCCACATTCACAGGCAACTTCAGCGCCACAGCCGTTTTCAGATAGCCCTCAATGCAAAGGCTCTAGACACAAATATTGGTGTGAGAGCTAATTCAATCAAGGAAACACTGCATGTTGGTGAAGGGCATATGGAAGAAGGATCAGCCGAGTGGTTCTTGTGGGAGAACAACTCCATTTGGCTCACTAACTTCACACACCATCAGGCTTCCAAGCAGCTCTCAAGGAAACTCAGTTTTCACACTCTATGCTTAGTGCCCTTTGAGTGCCTAGCACTGAAATGAAGCTTGGTAGAGCATCCCACACAAACGAATGCTCCACATGCGGGTTTCACATGCCACCAACTCCACATTCACAGGCAACTTCAGCGCCACAGCCGTTTTCACATAGCCCTCAATGCAAAGGCTCTAGACTCAAATATTGGTGTGAGAGCTAATTCAATCAAGGAAACACTGCATGTTGGTGAAGGGCATATTTGAAAGAAGGATCAGCCGAGTGGTTCTTGTGGGAGAACAACCCCATTTGGCTCACTAACTTCACACACCATCAGGCTTCCAAGCAGCTCTCAAGGAAACTCAGTTTTCACACTCTATGCTTAGTGACCTTTGAGTGCATTATCTAGGAATGAACCTTTTAGAGCATCCCACACAAACGAATGCTCCACATGCGGGTTTCACTTGCCATTAACTCCACATTCACAGGCAACTTCAGCGCCACAGCCGTTTTCAGATAGCCCTCAATGCAAAGGCTCTAGACGCAAATATTGGTGTGAGAGCTAATTCAATCAAGGAAACACTGCAAGATGGTGAAGGGCATATTGAAGAATGATCAGCCGAATGGTCCTTGTGGGAGAACAACCCCATTTGGCTCACTTACTTCACACACCATCAGGCTTCCAAGCAGCTCTCAAGGAAACTCAGTTTTCACACTCTATGCTTAGTGCCCTTTGAGAGCCTTTTAACTGAAATGAAGCTTGGTGAGCATCCCACACAAACGAATGCTCCACATGCGGGTTTCACATGCCACCAACTTCACATTCACAGGAAACTTCAGCGCCACAGCCGTTTTCAGATAGCCCTCAATGCAAAGACTCTAGACGCAAATCTTGGTGTGAGAGCTAATTCAATCAAGGAAACACTGCATGTTGGTGAAGGGCAGATTGAAGAAGGATCAGCCGAGTGGTTCTTGTGGGAGAACAACTCCATTTGGCTCACTAACTTCACACACCATCAGGCTTCCAAGCAGCTCTCAAGGAAACTCAGTTTTCACACTCTATGCTTAGTGCCCTTTGAGAGCCTTATAACTGAAATGAAGCTTGGTGAGCATCCCACACAAACGAATGCTCCACATGCGGGTTTCACATGCCACCAACTCCACATTCACAGGCAACTTCAGCACCACAGCCGTTTTCACATAGCCCTCAATGCAAAGGCTCTAGACGCAAATATTGGTGTGAGAGCTAATTCAATTAAGGAAACACTGCAAGAAGGTGAAGGGCATATTGAAGAAGGATCAGCCGAGTGGTTCTTGTGGGAGAACAACTCCATTTGGCTCACTAACTTCACACACCATCAGGCTTCCAAGCAGCTCTCAAGGAAACTCAGTTTTCACACTCTATGCTTAGTGCCCGATCAGTGCCTAGGACTGAAGTGAAGCTTGGTGAGCATCCCACACAAACGAATGCTCCACATGCGGGTTTCACATGCCACCAACTCCACATTCACAGGCAACTTCAGCGCCACAGCTATTTTCAGATAGCCTTCAATGCAAAGGCTCTAGACGCAAATATTGGTGTGAGAGCTAATTCAATCAAGGAAACACTGCATGTTGGTGAAGGGCATATGGAAGAAGGATCAGCCGAGTTGTTCTTGTGGGAGAACAACTCCATTTGGCTCACTAACTTCACACACCATCAGGCTTCCAAGCAGCTCTCAAGGAAACTCAGTTTTCACACTCTATGCTTAGTGCCCTTTGAGTGCCTAGGACTGAAATGAAGCTTGGTGAGCATCCCACACAAACGAATGCTCCACATGCGGGTTTCACATGCCACCAACTCCACATTCACAGGCAACTTCAGCGCCACAGCTGTTTTCAGAAACCCTCAATATTAAGGATCTAGACGTAAATATTGGTGTGAGAGTTAATTCAATCAAGGAAACACTGCATGATGGAGAAGGGCATATTGAAGAAGGATCAGCCGAGTGGTTCTTGTGGGAGATCAACTCCATTTGGCTCACTTACTTCACACACCATCAGGCTTCCAAGCAGCTCTCAAGGAAACTCAGTATTCACACTCTATGCTTAGTGCCCTTTGAGTGCATTATCTAGGAATGAACCTGGTAGAGCATCCCACACAAACGAATGCACCACATGCAGGTTTCACATTCCACCAACTCCACATTCTCAGGCAACTTCAGAGCCACAGCCATTTTCAGATAGCCCTCAATGCAAAGGCTCTAGACGCAAATATTGGTGTGAGAGCTAATTCAATCAAGGAAACACTGCATCTTGGTGAAGGGCATATTGAAGAAGGATCAGCCGAGTGGTTCTTGTGGGAGAACAACTCCATTTGCCTCACTAACTTCACACACCATCAGGCTTCCAAGCAGATCTCAAGGAAACTCAGTTTTCACACTCTATGCTTAGTGCCCTTTGAGTGCCTAGCACTGAAATGAAGCTTGGTGAGCATCCCACACAAGCGAATGCTCCACATGCGGGTTTCACATGCCACCAACTCCACATTCACAGGCAACTTCAGCGCCACAGCCGTTTTCACATAGCCCTCAATGCAAAGGCTCTAGACGCTAATATTGGTGTGAGAGCTAATTCAATCAAGGAAACACTGCATGTTGGTGAAGGGCATATTGAAGAAGGATCAGCCGAGTGGTTCTTGTGGGAGAACAACTCCATTTGGCTCACTAACTTCACACACCATCAGGCTCCCAAGCAGCTCTCAAGGAAACTCAGTTTTCACACTCTATGCTTAGTGCCCTTTGAGTGCCTAGCTCTGAAAGGAAGCTTGGTGAGCATCCCACACAAACGAATGCTCCACATGCGGGTTTCACATGCCACCAACTCCACATTCACAGACAACTTCAGAGCCACAGCCGTTTTCAGATAGCCCTCAATGCAAAGGCTCTAGACGCAAATATTGGTGTGAGAGGTAATTCAATCAAGGAAACACTGCATGTTGGTGAAGGGCATATTGAAGAAGAATCAGCCGAGTGGTTCTTGTGGGAGAACAACTCCATTTGGCTCACTAACTTCACACACCATCAGGCTTCCAAGCAGCTCTCAAGGAAACTCAGTTTTCACACTCTATGCTTAGTGCCCTTTGAGTGCCTAGCACTGAAATGAAGCTTGGTGAGCATCCCACACAAACGAATGCTCCACATGCGGGTTTCACATGCCACCAACTCCACATTCACAGGCAACTTCAACGCCACAGCCATTTTCAGATAGCCTTCAATGCAAAGGCTCTAGACGCAAATATTGGTGTGAGAGCTAATTCAATTAAGGAAACACTGCATGTTGGTGAAGGGCATATTGAAGAAGGATCAGCCGAGTGGTTCTTGTGGGAGAACAACTCCATTTGGCTCACTAACTTCACACACCATCAGGCTTCCAAGCAGCTCTCAAGGAAACTCAGTTTTCACACTCTAGGCTTAGTGCCCTTTGAGTGCCTAGGACTGAAATGAAGCTTGGTGAGCATCCCACACAAACGAATGCTCCACATGCGGGTTTCACATGCCACCAACTCCACATTCTCAGGCAACTTCAGCGCCACAGCTATTTTCAGATAGCCCTCAATGCAAAGGCTCTAGACTCAAATATTGGTGTGAGAGCTAATTCAATCAAGGAAACACTGCATGTTGGTGAAGGGCATATGGAAGAAGGATCAGCCGAGTGGTTCTTGTGGGAGAACAACTCCATTTGGCTCACTAACTTCACACACCATCAGGCTTCCAGGCAGCTCTCAAGGAAACTCAGTTTTCACACTCTATGCTTAGTGCCCTTTGAGTGCCTAGGACTGAAATGAAGCTTGGTGAGCATCCCACACAAACGAATGCTCCACATGCGGGTTTCACATGCCACCAACTCCACATTCTCAGGCAACTTCAGCGCGACAGCTGTTTTCACATAGCCCTCAATGCAAAGGCTCTAGACGCAAATATTGCTGTGAGAGCTAATTCAATCAAGGAAACACTGCATGTTGGTGAAGGGCATATTGAAGAAGGATCAGCCGAGTGGTTCTTTTGGGAGAACAACTCCATTTGGCTCACTAACTTCACACACCATCAGGCTTCCAAGCAGCTCTCAAGGAAACTCAGTTTTCACACTCTATGCTTAGTGCCCTTTGAGTGCCTAGCTCTGAAAGGAAGCTTGGTAGAGCATCCCACACAAACGAATGCTCCACATGCGGGTTTCACATGCCACCAACTCCACATTCACAGGCAACTTCAGAGCCACAGCCGCTTTCAGTTAGCCCTCAATGCAAAGGCTCTGGACGCAAATATTGGTGTGAGAGCTAATTCAATCAAGGAAACACTGCAAGATGGTGAAGGGCATATTGAAGAAGGATCAGCCGAGTGGTTCTTGTGGGAGAACAACTCCATTTGGCTCACTAACTTCACACACCATCAGGCTTCCAAGCAGCTCTCAAGGAAACTCAGTTTTCACACTCTATGCTTAGTGCCCTTTCAGTGCATTATCTAGGAATGAACCTTTTAGAGCATCCCACACAAACGAATGCTCCACATGCGGGTTTCACTTGCCATTAACTCCACATTCACAGGCAACTTCAGCGCCACAGCCGTTTTCAGATAGCCCTCAATGCAAAGGCTCTAGACGCAAATATTGGTGTGAGAGCTAATTCAATCAAGGAAACACTGCAAGATGGTGAAGGGCATATTGAAGAAGGATCAGCCGAATGGTCCTTGTGGGAGAACAACCCCATTTGGCTCACTAACTTCACACACCATCAGGCTTCCAAGCAGCTCTCAAGGAAACTCAGTTTTCACACTCTATGCTTAGTGCCCTTTGAGAGCCTTTTAACTGAAATGAAGCTTGGTGAGCATCCCACACAAACGAATGCTCCACATGCGGGTTTCACTTGCCATTAACTCCACATTCACAGGCAACTTCAGCGCCACAGCCGTTTTCAGATAGCCCTCAATGCAAAGACTCTAGACGCAAATCTTGGTGTGAGAGCTAATTCAATCAAGGAAACACTGCATGTTGGTGAAGGGCATATTGAAGAAGGATCAGCCGAGTGGTTCTTGTGGGAGAACAACTCCATTTGGCTCACTAACTTCACACACCATCAGGCTTCCAAGCAGCTCTCAAGGAAACTCAGTTTTCACACTCTATGCTTAGTGCCCGATCAGTGCCTAGGACTGAAGTGAAGCTTGGTGAGCATCCCACACAAACGAATGCTCCACATGCGGGTTTCACATGCCACCAACTCCACATTCTCAGGCAACTTCAGCGCCACAGCCGTTTTCAGATAGCCCTCAATATTAAGGATCTAGACGTAAATATTGGTGTGAGAGTTAATTCAATCAAGGAAACACTGCATGATGGAGAAGGGCATATTGAAGAAGGATCAGCCGAGTGGTTCTTGTGGGAGATCAACTCCATTTGGCTACTTACTTCACACATCATCAGGCTTCCAAGCAGCTCTCAAGGAAACTCAGTTTTCACACTCTATGCTTAGTGCCCTTTGAGTGCCTAGCACTGAAATGAAGCTTGGTGAGCATCCCACACAAATGAATGCTCCACATGCGGGTTTCACATGCCACCAACTCCACATTCACAGGCAACTTCAGCGCCACAGCCATTTTCAGATAGCCTTCAATGCAAAGGCTCTAGACGCAAATATTGGTGTGAGAGCTAATTCAATTAAGGAAACACTGCATGTTGGTGAAGGGCATATTGAAGAAGGATCAGCCGAGTTGTTCTTGTGGGAGAACAACTCCATTTGGCTCACTAACTTCACACACCATCAGGCTTCCAAGCAGCTCTCAAGGAAACTCAGTTTTCACACTCTATGCTTAGTGCCCTTTGAGTGCATTATCTAGGAATGAACCTTTTACAGCATCCCACACAAACGAATGCTCCACATGCGGGTTTCACTTGCCATTAACTCCACATTCACAGGCAACTTCAGCGACACAGCCGTTTTCAGATAGCCCTCAATGCAAAGGCTCTAGACGCAAATATTGGTGTGAGAGCTAATTCAATCAAGGAAACACTGCATGTTGGTGAAGGGCATATGGAAGAAGGATCAGCCGAGTGGTTCTTGTGGGAGAACAACTCCATTTGGCTCACTAACTTCACACACCATCAGGCTTCCAGGCAGCTCTCAAGGAAACTCAGTTTTCACACTCTATGCTTAGTGCCCTTTGAGTGCCTAGCACTGAAATGAAGCTTGGTGAGCATCCCACACAAACGAATGCTCCACATGCGGGTTTCACATGCCACCAACTCCACATTCACAGGCAACTTCAGCGCGACAGCTGTTTTCACATAGCCCTCAATGCAAAGGCTCTAGACGCAAATATTGCTGTGAGAGCTAATTCAATCAAGGAAACACTGCATGTTGGTGAAGGGCATATTGAAGAAGGATCAGCCGAGTGGTTCTTGTGGGAGAACAACTCCATTTGGCTCACTAACTTCACACACCATCAGGCTTCCAAGCAGCTCTCAAGGGAACTCAGTTTTCACACTCTATGCTTAGTGCCCTTTGAGTGCCTAGCTCTGAAAGGAAGCTTGGTAGAGCATCCCACACAAACGAATGCTCCACATGCGGGTTTCACATGCCACCAACTCCACATTCACAGGCAACTTCAGAGCCACAGCCGCTTTCAGTTAGCCCTCAATGCAAAGGCTCTAGACGCAAATATTGGTGTGAGAGCTAATTCAATCAAGGAAACACTGCAAGATGGTGAAGGGCATATTGAAGAAGGATCAGCCGAGTGGTTCTTGTGGGAGAACAACTCCATTTGGCTCACTAACTTCACACACCATCAGGCTTCCAAGCAGCTCTCAAGGAAACTCAGTTTTCACACTCTATGCTTAGTGCCCTTTGAGTGCATTATCTAGGAATGAACCTTTTAGAGCATCCCACACAAACGAATGCTCCACATGCGGGTTTCACTTGCCATTAACTCCACATTCACAGGCAACTTCAGCGCCACAGCCGTTTTCAGATAGCCCTCAATGCAAAGGCTCTAGACTCAAATATTGGTGTGAGAGCTAATTCAATCAAGGAAACACTGCATGTTGGTGAAGGGCATATGGAAGAAGGATCAGCCGAGTGGTTCTTGTGGGAGAACAACTCCATTTGGCTCACTAACTTCACACACCATCAGGCTTCCAGGCAGCTCTCAAGGAAACTCAGTTTTCACACTCTATGCTTAGTGCCCTTTGAGTGCCTAGGACTGAAATGAAGCTTGGTGAGCATCCCACACAAACGAATGCTCCACATGCGGGTTTCACATGCCACCAACTCCACATTCTCAGGCAACTTCAGCGCGACAGCTGTTTTCACATAGCCCTCAATGCAAAGGCTCTAGACGCAAATATTGCTGTGAGAGCTAATTCAATCAAGGAAACACTGCATGTTGGTGAAGGGCATATTGAAGAAGGATCAGCCGAGTGGTTCTTTTGGGAGAACAACTCCATTTGGCTCACTAACTTCACACACCATCAGGCTTCCAAGCAGCTCTCAAGGAAACTCAGTTTTCACACTCTATGCTTAGTGCCCTTTGAGTGCCTAGCTCTGAAAGGAAGCTTGGTAGAGCATCCCACACAAACGAATGCTCCACATGCGGGTTTCACATGCCACCAACTCCACATTCACAGGCAACTTCAGAGCCACAGCCGCTTTCAGTTAGCCCTCAATGCAAAGGCTCTGGACGCAAATATTGGTGTGAGAGCTAATTCAATCAAGGAAACACTGCAAGATGGTGAAGGGCATATTGAAGAAGGATCAGCCGAGTGGTTCTTGTGGGAGAACAACTCCATTTGGCTCACTAACTTCACACACCATCAGGCTTCCAAGCAGCTCTCAAGGAAACTCAGTTTTCACACTCTATGCTTAGTGCCCTTTCAGTGCATTATCTAGGAATGAACCTTTTAGAGCATCCCACACAAACGAATGCTCCACATGCGGGTTTCACTTGCCATTAACTCCACATTCACAGGCAACTTCAGCGCCACAGCCGTTTTCAGATAGCCCTCAATGCAAAGGCTCTAGACGCAAATATTGGTGTGAGAGCTAATTCAATCAAGGAAACACTGCAAGATGGTGAAGGGCATATTGAAGAAGGATCAGCCGAATGGTCCTTGTGGGAGAACAACCCCATTTGGCTCACTAACTTCACACACCATCAGGCTTCCAAGCAGCTCTCAAGGAAACTCAGTTTTCACACTCTATGCTTAGTGCCCTTTGAGAGCCTTTTAACTGAAATGAAGCTTGGTGAGCATCCCACACAAACGAATGCTCCACATGCGGGTTTCACTTGCCATTAACTCCACATTCACAGGCAACTTCAGCGCCACAGCCGTTTTCAGATAGCCCTCAATGCAAAGACTCTAGACGCAAATCTTGGTGTGAGAGCTAATTCAATCAAGGAAACACTGCATGTTGGTGAAGGGCATATTGAAGAAGGATCAGCCGAGTGGTTCTTGTGGGAGAACAACTCCATTTGGCTCACTAACTTCACACACCATCAGGCTTCCAAGCAGCTCTCAAGGAAACTCAGTTTTCACACTCTATGCTTAGTGCCCGATCAGTGCCTAGGACTGAAGTGAAGCTTGGTGAGCATCCCACACAAACGAATGCTCCACATGCGGGTTTCACATGCCACCAACTCCACATTCTCAGGCAACTTCAGCGCCACAGCCGTTTTCAGATAGCCCTCAATATTAAGGATCTAGACGTAAATATTGGTGTGAGAGTTAATTCAATCAAGGAAACACTGCATGATGGAGAAGGGCATATTGAAGAAGGATCAGCCGAGTGGTTCTTGTGGGAGATCAACTCCATTTGGCTACTTACTTCACACATCATCAGGCTTCCAAGCAGCTCTCAAGGAAACTCAGTTTTCACACTCTATGCTTAGTGCCCTTTGAGTGCCTAGCACTGAAATGAAGCTTGGTGAGCATCCCACACAAATGAATGCTCCACATGCGGGTTTCACATGCCACCAACTCCACATTCACAGGCAACTTCAGCGCCACAGCCATTTTCAGATAGCCTTCAATGCAAAGGCTCTAGACGCAAATATTGGTGTGAGAGCTAATTCAATTAAGGAAACACTGCATGTTGGTGAAGGGCATATTGAAGAAGGATCAGCCGAGTTGTTCTTGTGGGAGAACAACTCCATTTGGCTCACTAACTTCACACACCATCAGGCTTCCAAGCAGCTCTCAAGGAAACTCAGTTTTCACACTCTATGCTTAGTGCCCTTTGAGTGCATTATCTAGGAATGAACCTTTTACAGCATCCCACACAAACGAATGCTCCACATGCGGGTTTCACTTGCCATTAACTCCACATTCACAGGCAACTTCAGCGACACAGCCGTTTTCAGATAGCCCTCAATGCAAAGGCTCTAGACGCAAATATTGGTGTGAGAGCTAATTCAATCAAGGAAACACTGCATGTTGGTGAAGGGCATATGGAAGAAGGATCAGCCGAGTGGTTCTTGTGGGAGAACAACTCCATTTGGCTCACTAACTTCACACACCATCAGGCTTCCAGGCAGCTCTCAAGGAAACTCAGTTTTCACACTCTATGCTTAGTGCCCTTTGAGTGCCTAGCACTGAAATGAAGCTTGGTGAGCATCCCACACAAACGAATGCTCCACATGCGGGTTTCACATGCCACCAACTCCACATTCACAGGCAACTTCAGCGCGACAGCTGTTTTCACATAGCCCTCAATGCAAAGGCTCTAGACGCAAATATTGCTGTGAGAGCTAATTCAATCAAGGAAACACTGCATGTTGGTGAAGGGCATATTGAAGAAGGATCAGCCGAGTGGTTCTTGTGGGAGAACAACTCCATTTGGCTCACTAACTTCACACACCATCAGGCTTCCAAGCAGCTCTCAAGGGAACTCAGTTTTCACACTCTATGCTTAGTGCCCTTTGAGTGCCTAGCTCTGAAAGGAAGCTTGGTAGAGCATCCCACACAAACGAATGCTCCACATGCGGGTTTCACATGCCACCAACTCCACATTCACAGGCAACTTCAGAGCCACAGCCGCTTTCAGTTAGCCCTCAATGCAAAGGCTCTAGACGCAAATATTGGTGTGAGAGCTAATTCAATCAAGGAAACACTGCAAGATGGTGAAGGGCATGTTGAAGAAGGATCAGCCGAGTGGTTCTTGTGGGAGAACAACTCCATTTGGCTCACTAACTTCACACACCATCAGGCTTCCAAGCAGCTCTCAAGGAAACTCAGTTTTCACACTCTATGCTTAGTGCCCTTTGAGTGCATTATCTAGGAATGAACCTTTTAGAGCATCCCACACAAACGAATGCTCCACATGCGGGTTTCACTTGCCATTAACTCCACATTCACAGGCAACTTCAGCGCCACAGCCGTTTTCAGATAGCCCTCAATGCAAAGGCTCTAGACGCAAATATTGGTGTGAGAGCTAATTCAATCAAGGAAACACTGCAAGATGGTGAAGGGCATATTGAAGAAGGATCAGCCGAATGGTCCTTGTGGGAGAACAACCCCATTTGGCTCACTAACTTCACACACCATCAGGCTTCCAAGCAGCTCTCAAGGAAACTCAGTTTTCACACTCTATGCTTAGTGCCCTTTGAGAGCCTTTTAACTGAAATGAAGCTTGGTGAGCATCCCACACAAACGAATGCTCCACATGCGGGTTTCACTTGCCATTAACTCCACATTCACAGGCAACTTCAGCGCCACAGCCGTTTTCAGATAGCCCTCAATATGAAGGATCTAGACGTAAATATTGGTGTGAGTGTTAATTCAATCAAGGAAACACTGCATGTTGGTGAAGGGCATATTGAAGAAGGATCAGCCGAGTGGTTCTTGTGGGAGAACAACTCCATTTGGCTCACTAACTTCACACACCATCAGGCTTCCAAGCAGCTCTCAAGGAAACTCAGTTTTCACACTCTATGCTTAGTGCCCTTTGAGTGCATTATCTAGGAATGAACCTGGTAGAGCATCCCACACAAACGAATGCTCCACATGCGGGTTTCACATGCCACCAACTCCACATTCACAGGCAACTTCAGCGCCACAGCCGTTTTCACATAGCCCTCAATGCAAAGGCTCTAGACGCAAATATTGGTGTGAGAGCTAATTCAATCAAGGAAACACTGCATGTTGGTGAAGGGCATATTGAAGAAGAATCAGCCGAGTGGTTCTTGTGGGAGAACAACTCCATTTGGCTCGCTAGCTTCACACACCATCAGGCTTCCAAGCAGCTCTCAAGGAAACTCAGTTTTCACACTCTATGCTTAGTGCCCTTTGAGTGCCTAGGACTGAAATGAACCTGGTAGAGCATCCCACACAAACGAATGCTCCACATGCGGGTTTCACATGCCACCAACTCCACATTCACAGGCAACTTCAGCGCCACAGTCGTTTTTAGATAGCCCTCAATGCAAAGGCTCTAGACGCAAATATTGGTGTGAGAGCTAATTCAATCAAGGAAACACTGCATGTTGGTGAAGGGCATATTGAAGAAGGATCAGCCGAGTGGTTCTTGTGGGAGAACCACTCCATTTGGCTCACTTACTTCACACACCATCAGGCTTCCAAGCAGCTCTCAAGGAAACTCAGTTTTCACACTCTATGCTTAGTGCCCTTTGAGTGCATTATCTAGGAATGAACCTGGTAGAGCATCCCACACAAACGAATGCTCCACATGCGGGTTTCACATGCCACCAACTCCACATTCACAGGCAACTTCAGCGCCACAGCCGTTTTCAGATAGCCCTCAATGCAAAGGCTCTAGACACAAATATTGGTGTGAGAGCTAATTCAATCAAGGAAACACTGCATGTTGGTGAAGGGCATATTGAAGAAGGATCAGCCGAGTGGTTCTTGTGGGAGAACAACTCCATTTGGCTCACTAACTTCACAAACCATCAGGCTTCCAAGCAGCTCTCAAGGAAACTCAGTTTTCACACTCTATGCTTAGTGCCCTTTGAGTGCCTAGCACTGAAATGAAGCTTGGTAGAGCATCCCACACAAACGAATGCTCCACATGCGGGTTTCACATGCCACCAACTCCACATTCACAGGCAACTTCAGCGCCACAGCCGTTTTCACATAGCCCTCAATGCAAAGGCTCTAGACACAAATATTGGTGTGAGAGCTAATTCAATCAAGGAAACACTGCAAGATGGTGAAGGGCATATTGAAGAAGGATCAGCCGAGTGGTTCCTGTGGGAGAACCACTCCATTTGGCTCACTTACTTCACACACCATCAGGCTTCCAAGCAGCTCTCAAGGAAACTCAGTTTTCACACTCTATGCTTAGTGCCCTTTGAGTGCATTATCTAGGAATGAACCTGGTAGAGCATCCCACACAAACGAATGCTCCACATGCGGGTTTCACATGCCACCAACTCCACATTCACAGGCAACTTCAGCGCCACAGCCATTTTCAGATAGCCCTCAATGCAAAGGTTCTAGACGCAAATCTTGGTGTGAGAGCTAATTCAATCAAGGAAACACTGCATGTTGGTGAAGGGCATATTGAATAAGAATCAGCTGAGTGGTTCTTGTGGGAGAACAACTCCATTTGGCTCACTAACTTCACAAACCATCAGGCTTCCAAGCAGCTCTCAAGAAAACTCAGTTTTCACACTCTATGCTTAGTGCCCTTTGAGAGCCTTATAACTGAAATGAAGCTTGGTGAGCATCCCACACAAACGAATGCTCCACATGCGGGTTTCGCATGCCACCAACTCCACATTCTCAGGCAACTTCAGCGCCACAGCCGTTTTCACATAGCCCTCAATGCAAAGGCTCTAGACGCAAATATTGGTGTGAGAGCTAATTCAATCAAGGAAACACTGCATGTTGGTGAAGGGCATATTGAAGAAGGATCAGCCGAGTGGTTCTTGTGGGAGAACAACCCCATTTGGCTCACTAACTTCACACACCATCAGGCTTCCAAGCAGCTCTCAAGGAAACTCAGTTTTCACACTCTATGCTTAGTGCCCTTTGAGTGCCTAGCACTGAAATGAAGCTTGGTGAGCATCCCACACAAACGAATGCTCCACATGCGGGTTTCACATGCCACCAACTCCACATTCACAGGCAACTTCAGCGCCACAGCTGTTTTCACATAGCCCTCAATGCAAAGGCTCTAGACGCAAATATTGCTGTGAGAGCTAATTCAATCAAGGAAACACTACATGTTGGTGAAGGGCATATTGAAGAAGGATCAGCCGAGTGGTTCTTGTGGGAGAACAACTCCATTTGGCTCACTAACTTCACACACCATCAGGCTTCCAAGCAGCTCTCAAGGAAACTCAGTTTTCACACTCTATGCTTAGTGCCCTTTGAGTGCCTAGCTCTGAAAGGAAGCTTGGTGAGCATCCCACACAAACGAATGCTCCACATGCGGGTTTCACATGCCACCAACTCCACATTCACAGGCAACTTCAGAGCCACAGCCGCTTTCAGTTAGCCCTCAATGCAAAGGCTCTAGACGCAAATATTGGTGTGAGAGCTAATTCAATCAAGGAAACACTGCAAGATGGTGAAGGGCATATTGAAGAAGGATCAGCCGAGTGGTTCTTGTGGGAGAACAACTCCATTTGACTCACTAACTTCACACACCATCAGGCTTCCAAGCAGCTCTCAAGGAAACTCAGTTTTCACACTCTATGCTTAGTGACCTTTGAGTGCATTATCTAGGAATGAACCTTTTAGAGCATCCCACACAAACGAATGCTCCACATGCGGGTTTCACTTGCCATTAACTCCACATTCACAGGCAACTTCAGCGCCACAGCCGTTTTCAGATAGCCCTCAATGCAAAGGCTCTAGACGCAAATATTGGTGTGAGAGCTAATTCAATCAAGGAAACACTGCAAGATGGTGAAGGGCATATTGAAGAAGGATCAGCCGAATGGTCCTTGTGGGAGAACAACCCCATTTGGCTCACTAACTTCACACACCATCAGGCTTCCAAGCAGCTCTCAAGGAAACTCAGTTTTCACACTCTATGCTTAGTGCCCTTTGAGAGCCTTTTAACTGAAATGAAGCTTGGTGAGCATCCCACACAAACGAATGCTCCACATGCGGGTTTCACATGCCACCAACTCCACATTCACAGGCAACTTCAGCGCCACAGCCGTTTTCAGATAGCCCTCAATATTAAGGATCTAGACGTAAATATTGGTGTGAGAGTTAATTCAATCAAGGAAACACTGCATGATGGAGAAGGGCATATTGAAGAAGGATCATTCGAGTGGTTCTTGTGGGAGATCAACTCCATTTGGCTCACTTACTTCACACACCATCAGGCTTCCAAGCAGCTCTCAAGGAAACTCAGTATTCACACTCTATGCTTAGTGCCCTTTGAGTGCATTATCTAGGAATGAACCTGGTAGAGCATCCCACACAAAAGAATGCTCCACATGCAGGTTTCACATTCCACCAACTCCACATTCACAGGCAACTTCAGCGCCACAGCCATTTTCAGATAGCCCTCGATGCAAAGGCTCTAGACGCAAATATTGGTGTGAGAGCTAATTCAATCAAGGAAACACTGCATCTTGGTGAAGGGCATATTGAAGAAGGATCAGCCGAGTGGTTCTTGTGGGAGAACAACTCCATTTGCCTCACTAACTTCACACACCATCAGGCTTCCAAGCAGATCTCAAGGAAACTCAGTTTTCACACTCTATGCTTAGTGCCCTTTGAGTGCCTAGCACTGAAATGAAGCTTGGTGAGCATCCCACACAAACGAATGCTCCACATGCGGGTTTCACATGCCACCAACTCCACATTCACAGGCAACTTCAGCGCCACAGCCGTTTTCACATAGCCCTCAATGCAAAGTCTCTAGACGCTAATATTGGTGTGAGAGCTAATTCAATCAAGGAAACACTGCATGTTGGTGAAGGGCATATTGAAGAAGGATCAGCCGAGTGGTTCTTGTGGGAGAACAACTCCATTTGGCTCACTAACTTCACACACCATCAGGCTTCCAAGCAGCTCTCAAGGAAACTCAGTTTTCACACTCTATGCTTAGTGCCATTTCAGTGCATTATCTAGGAATGAACTTGGTAGAGCATCCCACACAAACGAATGCTCCACATGCGGGTTTCACATGCCACCAACTCCACATTCACAGGCAACTTCAGAGCCACAGCCGTTTTCAGATAGCCCTCAATGCAAAGGCTCTAGACGCAAATATTGGTGTGAGAGCTAATTCAATCAAGGAAACACTGCATGTTGGTGAAGGGCATATTGAAGAAGAATCAGCCGAGTGGTTCTTGTGGGAGAACAACTCCATTTGGCTCACTAACTTCACACACCATCAGGCTTCCAAGCAGCTCTCAAGGAAACTCAGTTTTCACACTCTATGCTTAGTGCCCTTTGAGTGCCTAGCACTGAAATGAAGCTTGGTGAGCATCCCACACAAACGAATGCTCCACATGCGGGTTTCACATGCCACCAACTCCACATTCACAGGCAACTTCAGCGCCACAGCCATTTTCAGATAGCCTTCAATGCAAAGGCTCTAGACGCAAATATTGGTGTGAGAGCTAATTCAATTAAGGAAACACTGCATGTTGGTGAAGGGCATATTGAAGAAGGATCAGCCGAGTTGTTCTTGTGGGAGAACAACTCCATTTGGCTCACTAACTTCACACACCATCAGGCTTCCAAGCAGCTCTCAAGGAAACTCAGTTTTCACACTCTATGCTTAGTGCCCTTTGAGTGCCTAGGACTGAAATGAAGCTTGGTGAGCATCCCACACAAACGAATGCTCCACATGCGGGTTTCACATGCCACCAACTCCACATTCTCAGGCAACTTCAGCGCCACAGCCGTTTTCAGATAGCCCTCAATGCAAAGGCTCTAGACGCAAATATTGGTGTGAGAGCTAATTCAATCAAGGAAACACTGCATGTTGGTGAAGGGCATATGGAAGAAGGATCAGCCGAGTGGTTCTTGTGGGAGAACAACTCCATTTGGCTCACTAACTTCACACACCATCAGGCTTCCAGGCAGCTCTCAAGGAAACTCAGTTTTCACACTCTATGCTTAGTGCCCTTTGAGTGCCTAGCACTGAAATGAAGCTTGGTGAGCATCCCACACAAACGAATGCTCCACATGCGGGTTTCACATGCCACCAACTCCACATTCACAGGCAACTTCAGCGCGACAGCTGTTTTCACATAGCCCTCAATGCAAAGGCTCTAGACGCAAATATTGGTGTGAGAGCTAATTCAATCAAGGAAACACTGCATGTTGGTGAAGGGCATATTGAAGAAGGATCAGCCGAGTGGTTCTTGTGGGAGAACAACTCCATTTGGCTCACTAACTTCACACACCATCAGGCTTCCAAGCAGCTCTCAAGGAAACTCAGTTTTCACACTCTATGCTTAGTGCCCTTTGAGTGCCTAGCTCTGAAAGGAAGCTTGGTAGAGCATCCCACACAAACGAATGCTCCACATGCGGGTTTCACATGCCACCAACTCCACATTCACAGGCAACTTCAGAGCCACAGCCGCTTTCAGTTAGCCCTCAATGCAAAGGCTCTAGACGCAAATATTGGTGTGAGAGCTAATTCAATCAAGGAAACACTGCAAGATGGTGAAGGGCATATTGAAGAAGGATCAGCCGAGTGGTTCTTGTGGGAGAACAACTCCATTTGGCTCACTAACTTCACACACCATCAGGCTTCCAAGCAGCTCTCAAGGAAACTCAGTTTTCACACTCTATGCTTAGTGCCCTTTGAGTGCATTATCTAGGAATGAACCTTTTAGAGCATCCCACACAAACGAATGCTCCACATGCGGGTTTCACTTGCCATTAACTCCACATTCACAGGCAACTTCAGCGCCACAGCCGTTTTCAGATAGCCCTCAATGCAAAGGCTCTAGACGCAAATATTGGTGTGAGAGCTAATTCAATCAAGGAAACACTGCAAGATGGTGAAGGGCATATTGAAGAAGGATCAGCCGAATGGTCCTTGTGGGAGAACAACTCCATTTGGCTCACTAACTTCACACACCATCAGGCTTCCAAGCAGCTCTCAAGGAAACTCAGTTTTCACACTCTATGCTTAGTGCCCTTTGAGAGCCTTTTAACTGAAATGAAGCTTGGTGAGCATCCCACACAAACGAATGCTCCACATGCGGGTTTCACTTGCCATTAACTCCACATTCACAGGCAACTTCAGCGCCACAGCCGTTTTCAGATAGCCCTCAATGCAAAGACTCTAGACGCAAATATTGGTGTGAGAGCTAATTCAATCAAGGAAACACTGCATGTTGGTGAAGGGCATATTGAAGAAGGATCAGCCGAGTGGTTCTTGTGGGAGAACAACTCCATTTGGCTCACTAACTTCACACACCATCAGGCTTCCAAGCAGCTCTCAAGGAAACTCAGTTTTCACACTCTATGCTTAGTGCCCTTTGAGAGCCTTATAACTGAAATGAAGCTTGGTGAGCATCCCACACAAACGAATGCTCCACATGCGGGTTTCACATTCCACCAACTCCACATTCACAGGCAACTTCAGCGCGACAGCTGTTTTCACATAGCCCTCAATGCAAAGGCTCTAGACGCAAATATTGCTGTGAGAGCTAATTCAATCAAGGAAACACTGCATGTTGGTGAAGGGCATATTGAAGAAGGATCAGCCGAGTGGTTCTTGTGGGAGAACAACTCCATTTGGCTCACTAACTTCACACACCATCAGGCTTCCAAGCAGCTCTCAAGGAAACTCAGTTTTCACACTCTATGCTTAGTGCCCTTTGAGTGCCTAGCTCTGAAAGGAAGCTTGGTAGAGCATCCCACACAAACGAATGCTCCACATGCGGGTTTCACATGCCACCAACTCCACATTCACAGGCAACTTCAGCACAACAGCCGTTTTTAGATAGCCCTCAATGCAAAGGCTCTAGACGCAAATATTGGTGTGAGAGCTAATTCAATTAAGGAAACACTGCAAGATTGTGAAGGGCATATTGAAGAAGGATCAGCCGAGTGGTTCTTGTGGGAGAACAACTCCATTTGGCTCACTAACTTCACACACCATCAGGCTTCCAAGCAGCTCTCAAGGAAACTCAGTTTTCACACTCTATGCTTAGTGCCCTTTGAGAGCCTTTTAACTGAAATGAAGCTTGGTGAGCATCCCACACAAACGAATGCTCCACATGCGGGTTTCACATGCCACCAACTCCACATTCACAGGCAACTTCAGCGCCACAGCCATTTTCAGATAGCCTTCTATGCAAAGGCTCTAGACGCAAATATTGGTGTGAGAGCTAATTCAATTAAGGAAACACTGCATGTTGGTGAAGGGCATATTGTAGAAGGATCAGCCGAGTTGTTCTTGTGGGAGAACAACTCCATTTGGCTCACTAACTTCACACACCATCAGGCTTCCAAGCAGCTCTCAAGGAAACTCAGTTTTCACACTCTATGCTTAGTGCCCTTTGAGTGCCTAGGACTGAAATGAAGCTTGGTGAGCATCCCACACAAACGAATGCTCCACATGCGGGTTTCACATGCCACCAACTCCACATTCACAGGCAACTTCAGCGCCACAGCCGTTTTCAGATAGCCCTCAATATTAAGGATCTAGACGTAAATATTGGTGTGAGAGTTAATTCAATCAAGGAAACACTGCATGTTGGTGAAGGGCATATTGAAGAAGGATCAGCCGAGTGGTTCTTGTGGGAGAACAACTCCATTTGGCTCACTAACTTCACACACCATCAGGCTTCCAAGCAGCTCTCAAGGAAACTCAGTTTTCACACTCTATGCTTAGTGCCCTTTGAGTGCCTAGCTCTGAAAGGAAGCTTGGTGAGCATCCCACACAAACGAATGCTCCACATGCGGGTTTCACATGCCACCAACTCCACATTCACAGGCAACTTCAGAGCCACAGCCGCTTTCAGTTAGCCCTCAATGCAAAGGCTCTAGACGCAAATATTGGTGTGAGAGCTAATTCAATCAAGGAAACACTGCAAGATGGTGAAGGGCATATTGAAGAAGGATCAGCCGAGTGGTTCTTGTGGGAGAACAACTCCATTTGACTCACTAACTTCACACACCATCAGGCTTCCAAGCAGCTCTCAAGGAAACTCAGTTTTCACACTCTATGCTTAGTGACCTTGAGTGCATTATCTAGGAATGAACCTTTTAGAGCATCCACACAAACGAATGCTCCACATGCGGGTTTCACTTGCCATTAACTCCACATTCACAGGCAACTTCAGCGCCACAGCCGTTTTCAGATAGCCCTCAATGCAAAGGCTCTAGACGCAAATATTGGTGTGAGAGCTAATTCAATCAAGGAAACACTGCAAGATGGTGAAGGGCATATTGAAGAAGGATCAGCCGAATGGTCCTTGTGGGAGAACAACCCCATTTGGCTCACTAACTTCACACACCATCAGGCTTCCAAGCAGCTCTCAAGGAAACTCAGTTTTCACACTCTATGCTTAGTGCCCTTTGAGAGCCTTTTAACTGAAATGAAGCTTGGTGAGCATCCCACACAAACGAATGCTCCACATGCGGGTTTCACATGCCACCAACTCCACATTCACAGGCAACTTCAGCGCCACAGCCGTTTTCAGATAGCCCTCAATATTAAGGATCTAGACGTAAATATTGGTGTGAGAGTTAATTCAATCAAGGAAACACTGCATGATGGAGAAGGGCATATTGAAGAAGGATCATTCGAGTGGTTCTTGTGGGAGATCAACTCCATTTGGCTCACTTACTTCACACACCATCAGGCTTCCAAGCAGCTCTCAAGGAAACTCAGTATTCACACTCTATGCTTAGTGCCCTTTGAGTGCATTATCTAGGAATGAACCTGGTAGAGCATCCCACACAAAAGAATGCTCCACATGCAGGTTTCACATTCCACCAACTCCACATTCACAGGCAACTTCAGCGCCACAGCCATTTTCAGATAGCCCTCGATGCAAAGGCTCTAGACGCAAATATTGGTGTGAGAGCTAATTCAATCAAGGAAACACTGCATCTTGGTGAAGGGCATATTGAAGAAGGATCAGCCGAGTGGTTCTTGTGGGAGAACAACTCCATTTGCCTCACTAACTTCACACACCATCAGGCTTCCAAGCAGATCTCAAGGAAACTCAGTTTTCACACTCTATGCTTAGTGCCCTTTGAGTGCCTAGCACTGAAATGAAGCTTGGTGAGCATCCCACACAAACGAATGCTCCACATGCGGGTTTCACATGCCACCAACTCCACATTCACAGGCAACTTCAGCGCCACAGCCGTTTTCACATAGCCCTCAATGCAAAGTCTCTAGACGCTAATATTGGTGTGAGAGCTAATTCAATCAAGGAAACACTGCATGTTGGTGAAGGGCATATTGAAGAAGGATCAGCCGAGTGGTTCTTGTGGGAGAACAACTCCATTTGGCTCACTAACTTCACACACCATCAGGCTTCCAAGCAGCTCTCAAGGAAACTCAGTTTTCACACTCTATGCTTAGTGCCATTTCAGTGCATTATCTAGGAATGAACTTGGTAGAGCATCCCACACAAACGAATGCTCCACATGCGGGTTTCACATGCCACCAACTCCACATTCACAGGCAACTTCAGAGCCACAGCCGTTTTCAGATAGCCCTCAATGCAAAGGCTCTAGACGCAAATATTGGTGTGAGAGCTAATTCAATCAAGGAAACACTGCATGTTGGTGAAGGGCATATTGAAGAAGAATCAGCCGAGTGGTTCTTGTGGGAGAACAACTCCATTTGGCTCACTAACTTCACACACCATCAGGCTTCAAGCAGCTCTCAAGGAAACTCAGTTTTCACACTCTATGCTTAGTGCCCTTTGAGTGCCTAGCACTGAAATGAAGCTTGGTGAGCATCCCACACAAACGAATGCTCCACATGCGGGGTTTCACATGCCACCAACTCCACATTCACAGGCAACTTCAGCGCCACAGCCATTTCAGATAGCCTTCAATGCAAAGGCTCTAGACGCAAATATTGGTGTGAGAGCTAATTCAATTAAGGAAACACTGCATGTTGGTGAAGGGCATATTGAAGAAGGATCAGCCGAGTTGTTCTTGTGGGAGAACAACTCCATTTGGCTCACTAACTTCACACACCATCAGGCTTCCAAGCAGCTCTCAAGGAAACTCAGTTTTCACACTCTATGCTTAGTGCCCTTTGAGTGCCTAGGACTGAAATGAAGCTTGGTGAGCATCCCACACAAACGAATGCTCCACATGCGGGTTTCACATGCCACCAACTCCACATTCTCAGGCAACTTCAGCGCCACAGCCGTTTTCAGATAGCCCTCAATGCAAAGGCTCTAGACGCAAATATTGGTGTGAGAGCTAATTCAATCAAGGAAACACTGCATGTTGGTGAAGGGCATATGGAAGAAGGATCAGCCGAGTGGTTCTTGTGGGAGAACAACTCCATTTGGCTCACTAACTTCACACACCCATCAGGGCTTCCAGGCAGCTCTCAAGGAAACTCAGTTTTCACACTCTATGCTTAGTGCCCTTTGAGTGCCTAGCACTGAAATGAAGCTTGGTGAGCATCCCACACAAACGAATGCTCCACATGCGGGTTTCACATGCCACCAACTCCACATTCACAGGCAACTTCAGCGCGACAGCTGTTTTCACATAGCCCTCAATGCAAAGGCTCTAGACGCAAATATTGGTGTGAGAGCTAATTCAATCAAGGAAACACTGCATGTTGGTGAAG
This sequence comes from Ochotona princeps, assembly GCF_030435755.1. Lineage (NCBI taxonomy): Eukaryota > Metazoa > Chordata > Mammalia > Lagomorpha > Ochotonidae > Ochotona > Ochotona princeps. Next base: position 20,685 of record NW_026699800.1, on the reverse strand, counting down.
GGCATATTGAAGAAGGATCAGCCGAGTGGTTCTTGTGGGAGAACAACTCCATTTGCCTCACTAACTTCACACACCATCAGGCTTCCAAGCAGCTCTCAAGGAAACTCAGTTTTCACACTCTATGCTTAGTGCCCTTTGAGTGCCTAGCTCTGAAAGGAAGCTTGGTAGAGCATCCCACACAAACGAATGCTCCACATGCGGGTTTCACATGCCACCAACTCCACATTCACAGGCAACTTCAGAGCCACAGCCGCTTTCAGTTAGCCCTCAATGCAAAGGCTCTAGACGCAAATATTGGTGTGAGAGCTAATTCAATCAAGGAAACACTGCAAGATGGTGAAGGGCATATTGAAGAAGGATCAGCCGAGTGGTTCTTGTGGAGAACAACTCCATTTGGCTCACTAACTTCACACACCATCAGGCTTCCAAGCAGCTCTCAAGGAAACTCAGTTTTCACACTCTATGCTTAGTGCCCTTTGAGTGCATTATCTAGGAATGAACCTTTTAGAGCATCCCACACAAACGAATGCTCCACATGCGGGTTTCACTTGCCATTAACTCCACATTCACAGGCAACTTCAGCGCCACAGCCGTTTTCAGATAGCCCTCAATGCAAAGGCTCTAGACGCAAATATTGGTGTGAGAGCTAATTCAATCAAGGAAAACACTGCAAGATGGTGAAGGGCATATTGAAGAAGGATCAGCCGAATGGTCCTTGTGGGAGAACAACTCCATTTGGCTCACTAACTTCACACACCATCAGGCTTCCAAGCAGCTCTCAAGGAAACTCAGTTTTCACACTCTATGCTTAGTGCCCTTTGAGAGCCTTTTAACTGAAATGAAGCTTGGTGAGCATCCCACACAAACGAATGCTCCACATGCGGGTTTCACTTGCCATTAACTCCACATTCACAGGCAACTTCAGCGCCACAGCCGTTTTCAGATAGCCCTCAATGCAAAGACTCTAGACGCAAATATTGGTGTGAGAGCTAATTCAATCAAGGAAACACTGCATGTTGGTGAAGGGCATATTGAAGAAGGATCAGCCGAGTGGTTCTTGTGGGAGAACAACTCCATTTGGCTCACTAACTTCACACACCATCAGGCTTCCAAGCAGCTCTCAAGGAAACTCAGTTTTCACACTCTATGCTTAGTGCCCTTTGAGAGCCTTATAACTGAAATGAAGCTTGGTGAGCATCCCACACAAACGAATGCTCCACATGCGGGTTTCACATTCCACCAACTCCACATTCACAGGCAACTTCAGCGCGACAGCTGTTTTCACATAGCCCTCAATGCAAAGGCTCTAGACGCAAATATTGCTGTGAGAGCTAATTCAATCAAGGAAACACTGCATGTTGGTGAAGGGCATATTGAAGAAGGATCAGCCGAGTGGTTCTTGTGGGAGAACAACTCCATTTGGCTCACTAACTTCACACACCATCAGGCTTCCAAGCAGCTCTCAAGGAAACTCAGTTTTCACACTCTATGCTTAGTGCCCTTTGAGTGCCTAGCTCTGAAAGGAAGCTTGGTAGAGCATCCCACACAAACGAATGCTCCACATGCGGGTTTCACATGCCACCAACTCCACATTCACAGGCAACTTCAGCACAACAGCCGTTTTTAGATAGCCCTCAATGCAAAGGCTCTAGACGCAAATATTGGTGTGAGAGCTAATTCAATTAAGGAAACACTGCAAGATTGTGAAGGGCATATTGAAGAAGGATCAGCCGAGTGGTTCTTGTGGGAGAACAACTCCATTTGGCTCACTAACTTCACACACCATCAGGCTTCCAAGCAGCTCTCAAGGAAACTCAGTTTTCACACTCTATGCTTAGTGCCCTTTGAGAGCCTTTTAACTGAAATGAAGCTTGGTGAGCATCCCACACAAACGAATGCTCCACATGCGGGTTTCACATGCCACCAACTCCACATTCACAGGCAACTTCAGCGCCACAGCCATTTTCAGATAGCCTTCTATGCAAAGGCTCTAGACGCAAATATTGGTGTGAGAGCTAATTCAATTAAGGAAACACTGCATGTTGGTGAAGGGCATATTGTAGAAGGATCAGCCGAGTTGTTCTTGTGGGAGAACAACTCCATTTGGCTCACTAACTTCACACACCATCAGGCTTCCAAGCAGCTCTCAAGGAAACTCAGTTTTCACACTCTATGCTTAGTGCCCTTTGAGTGCCTAGGACTGAAATGAAGCTTGGTGAGCATCCCACACAAACGAATGCTCCACATGCGGGTTTCACATGCCACCAACTCCACATTCACAGGCAACTTCAGCGCCACAGCCGTTTTCAGATAGCCCTCAATATTAAGGATCTAGACGTAAATATTGGTGTGAGAGTTAATTCAATCAAGGAAACACTGCATGATGGAGAAGGGCATATTGAAGAAGGATCAGCCGAGTGGTTCTTGTGGGAGATCAACTCCATTTGGCTCACTTACTTCACACATCATCAGGCTTCCAAGCAGCTCTCAAGGAAACTCAGTATTCACACTCTATGCTTAGTGCCCTTTGAGTGCATTATCTAGGAATGAACCTGGTAGAGCATCCCACACAAACGAATGCTCCACATGCAGGTTTCACATTCCACCAACTCCACATTCACAGGCAACTTCAGCGCCAAAGCCATTTTCAGATAGCCCTCAATGCAAAGGCTCTAGACGCAAATATTGGTGTGAGAGCTAATTCAATCAAGGAAACACTGCATCTTGGTGAAGGGCATATGGAAGAAGGATCAGCCAAGTGGTTCTTGTGGGAGAACAACTCCATTTGGCTCACTAACTTCACACACCATCAGGCTTCCAAGCAGATCTCAAGGAAACTCAGTTTTCACACTCTATGCTTAGTGCCCTTTGAGTGCCTAGCACTGAAAGGAAGCTTGGTGAGCATCCCACACAAACGAATGCTCCACATGCGGGTTTCACATGCCACCAACTCCACATTCACAGGCAACTTCAGCGCCACAGCCGTTTTCACATAGCCCTCAATGCAAAGGCTCTAGACGCAAATATTGGTGTGAGAGCTAATTCAATCAAGGAAACACTGCATGTTGGTGAAGGGCATATTGAAGAAGGATCAGCCGAGTGGTTCTTGTGGGAGAACAACTCCATTTGGCTCACTAACTTCACACACCATCAGGCTTCCAAGCAGCTCTCAAGGAAACTCAGTTTTCACACTCTATGCTTAGTGCCCTTTGAGTGCCTAGCTCTGAAAGGAAGCTTGGTGAGCATCCCACACAAAACGAATGCTCCACATGCGGGTTTCACATGCCACCAACTCCACATTCACAGGCAACTTCAGAGCCACAGCCATTTTCAGATAGCCCTCAATGCAAAGGCTCTAGACGCAAATATTGGTGTGAGAGCTAATTCAATCAAGGAAACACTGCATGTTGGTGAAGGGCATATTGAAGAAGGATCAGCCGAGTGGTTCTTGTGGGAGAACAACTCCATTTGGCTCACTAACTTCACACACCATCAGGCTTCCAAGCAGCTCTCAAGGAAACTCAGTTTTCACACTCTATGCTTAGTGCCCTTTGAGAGCCTTTTAACTGAAATGAAGCTTGGTGAGCATCCCACACAAACGAATGCTCCACATGCGGGTTTCACATGCCACCAACTCCACATTCACAGGCAACTTCAGCGCCACAGCCATTTTCAGATAGCCTTCTATGCAAAGGCTCTAGACGCAAATATTGGTGTGAGAGCTAATTCAATTAAGGAAACACTGCATGTTGGTGAAGGGCATATTGTAGAAGGATCAGCCGAGTGGTTCTTGTGGGAGAACAACTCCATTTGGCTCACTAACTTCACACACCATCAGGCTTCCAAGCAGCTCTCAAGGAAACTCAGTTTTCACACTCTATGCTTAGTGCCCTTTGAGTGCCTAGGACTGAAATGAAGCTTGGTGAGCATCCCACACAAACGAATGCTCCACATGCGGGTTTCACATGCCACCAACTCCACATTCACAGGCAACTTCAGAGCCACAGCCGCTTTCAGTTAGCCCTCAATGCAAAGGCTCTAGACGCAAATATTGGTGTGAGAGCTAATTCAATTAAGGAAACACTGCAAGATGGTGAAGGGCATATTGAAGAAGGATCAGCCGAGTGGTTCTTGTGGCGAGAACAACTCCATTTGGCTCACTAACTTCACACACCATCAGGCTTCCAAGCAGCTCTCAAGGAAACTCAGTTTTCACACTCTATGCTTAGTGCCCGATCAGTGCCTAGGACTGAAGTGAAGCTTGGTGAGCATCCCACACAAACGAATGCTCCACATGCGGGTTTCACATGCCACCAACTCCACATTATCAGGCAACTTCAGCGCCACAGCTATTTTCAGATAGCCTTCAATGCAAAGGCTCTAGACGCAAATATTGGTGTGAGAGCTAATTCAATTAAGGAAACACTGCATGTTGGTGAAGGGCATATTGAAGAAGGATCAGCCGAGTGGTTCTTGTGGGAGAACAACTCCATTTGGCTCACTAACTTCACACACCATCAGGCTTCCAAGCAGCTCTCAAGGAAACTCAGTTTTCACACTCTATGCTTAGTGCCCTTTGAGTGCCTAGGACTGAAATGAAGCTTGGTGAGCATCCCACACAAACGAATGCTCCACATGCGGGTTTCACATGCCACCAACTCCACATTCACAGGCAACTTCAGCGCCACAGCCGTTTTCAGATAGCCCTCAATATTAAGGATCTAGACGTAAATATTGGTGTGAGAGTTAATTCAATCAAGGAAACACTGCATGATGGAGAAGGGCATATTGAAGAAGGATCAGCCGAGTGGTTCTTGTGGGAGATCAACTCCATTTGGCTCACTTACTTCACACATCATCAGGCTTCCAAGCAGCTCTCAAGGAAACTCAGTATTCACACTCTATGCTTAGTGCCCTTTGAGTGCATTATCTAGGAATGAACCTGGTAGAGCATATCACACAAACGAATGCTCCACATGCAGGTTTCACATTCCACCAACTCCACATTCACAGGCAACTTCAGCGCCAAAGCCATTTTCAGATAGCCCTCAATGCAAAGGCTCTAGACGCAAATATTCGTGTGAGAGCTAATTCAATCAAGGAAACACTGCATCTTGGTGAAGGGCATATGGAAGAAGGATCAGCCAAGTGGTTCTTGTGGGAGAACAACTCCATTTGGCTCACTAACTTCACACACCATCAGGCTTCCAAGCAGATCTCAAGGAAACTCAGTTTTCACACTCTATGCTTAGTGCCCTTTGAGTGCCTAGCACTGAAATGAAGCTTGGTGAGCATCCCACACAAACGAATGCTCCACATGCGGGTTTCACATGCCACCAACTCCACATTCACAGGCAACTTCAGCGCCACAGCCGTTTTCACATAGCCCTCAATGCAAAGGCTCTAGACGCAAATATTGGTGTGAGAGCTAATTCAATCAAGGAAACACTGCATGTTGGTGAAGGGCATATTGAAGAAGGATCAGCCGAGTGGTTCTTGTGGGAGAACAACTCCATTTGGCTCACTAACTTCACACACCATCAGGCTTCCAAGCAGCTCTCAAGGAAACTCAGTTTTCACACTCTATGCTTAGTGCTCTTTGAGTGCCTAGCTCTGAAAGGAAGCTTGGTGAGCATCCCACACAAACGAATGCTCCACATGCGGGTTTCACATGCCACCAACTCCACATTCACAGGCAACTTCAGAGCCACAGCCATTTTCAGATAGCCCTCAATGCAAAGGCTCTAGACGCAAATATTGGTGTGAGAGCTAATTCAATCAAGGAAACACTGCATGTTGGTGAAGGGCATATTGAAGAAGAATCAGCCGAGTGGTTCTTGTGGGAGAACAACTCCATTTGGCTCACTAACTTCACACACCATCAGGCTTCCAAGTAGCTCTCAAGGAAACTCAGTTTTCACACTCTATGCTTAGTGCCCTTTGAGAGCCTTTTAACTGAAATGAAGCTTGGTGAGCATCCCACACAAACGAATGCTCCACATGCGGGTTTCACATGCCACCAACTCCACATTCACAGGCAACTTCAGCGCCACAGCCATTTTCAGATAGCCCTCAATGCAAAGGCTCTAGACGCAAATATTGGTGTGAGAGCTAATTCAAGCAAGGAAACACTGCATGTTGGTGAAGGGCATATTGAAGAAGGATCAGCCGAGTGGTTCTTGTGGGAGAACAACTCCATTTGGCTCACTAACTTCACACACCATCAGGCTTCCAAGCAGCTCTCAAGGAAACTCAGTTTTCACACTCTATGCTTAGTGCCCTTTGAGTGCCTAGGACTGAAATGAAGCTTGGTGAGCATCCCACACAAACGAATGCTCCACATGCGGGTTTCACATGCCACCAACTCCACATTCACAGGCAACTTCAGAGCCACAGCCGCTTTCAGTTAGCCCTCAATGCAAAGGCTCTAGACGCAAATATTGGTGTGAGAGCTAATTCAATCAAGGAAACACTGCAAGATGGTGAAGGGCATATTGAAGAAGGATCAGCTGAGTGGTTCTTGTGGGAGAACAACTCCATTTGGCTCACTAACTTCACACACCATCAGGCTTCCAAGCAGCTCTCAAGGAAACTCAGTTTTCACACTCTATGCTTAGTGCCCTTTGAGAGCCTTATAACTGAAATGAAGCTTGGTGAGCATCCCACACAAACGAATGCTCCACATGCGGGTTTCACATGCCACCAACTCCACATTCACAGGCAACTTCAGCACCACAGCCGTTTTTAGATAGCCCTCAATGCAAAGGCTCTAGACGCAAATATTGGTGTGAGAGCTAATTCAATTAAGGAAACACTGCAAGATGGTGAAGGGCATATTGAAGAAGGATCAGCCGAATGGTTCTTGTGGGAGAACAACTCCATTTGGCTCACTAACTTCACACACCATCAGGCTTCCAAGCAGCTCTCAAGGAAACTCAGTTTTCGCACTCTATGCTTAGTGCCCGATCAGTGCCTAGGACTGAAGTGAAGCTTGGTGAGCATCCCACACAAACGAATGCTCCACATGCGGGTTTCACATGCCACCAACTCCACATTATCAGGCAACTTCAGCGCCACAGCTATTTTCAGATAGCCTTCAATGCAAAGACTCTAGACGCAAATATAGGTGTGAGAGCTAATTCAATAAAGGAAACACTGCATGTTGGTGAAGGGCATATTGAAGAAGGATCAGCCGAGTGGTTCTTGTGGGAGAACAACTCCATTTGGCTCACTAACTTCACACACCATCAGGCTTCCAAGCAGCTCTCAAGGAAACTCAGTTTTCACACTCTATGCTTAGTGCCCTTTGAGTACCTAGGACTGAAATGAAGCTTGGTGAGCATCCCACACAAACGAATGCTCCACATGCGGGTTTCACATGCCACCAACTCCACATTCACAGGCAACTTCAGCGCCACAGCCGTTTTCAGATAGCCCTCAATATTAAGGATCTAGACGTAAATATTGGTGTGAGAGTTAATTCAATCAAGGAAACACTGCATGATGGAGAAGGGCATATTGAAGAAGGATCAGCCGAGTGGTTCTTGTGGGAGATCAACTCCATTTGGCTCACTTACTTCACACACCATCAGGCTTCCAAGCAGCTCTCAAGGAAACTCAGTATTCACACTCTATGCTTAGTGCCCTTTGAGTGCATTATCTAGGAATGAACCTGGTAGAGCATCCCACACAAACGAATGCTCCACATGCGGGTTTCACATGCCACCAACTCCACATTCACAGGCAACTTCAGCGCCACAGCCGTTTTCAGATAGCCCTCAATGCAAAGGCTCTAGACGCAAATATTTGTGTGAGAGCTAATTCAATTAAGGAAACACTGCATGTTGATGAAGGGCATATTGAAGAAGGATCAGCTGAGTGCTTCTTGTGGGAGAACAACTCCATTTGGCTCACTAAATTCACACACCATCAGGCTTCTAAGCAGCTCTCAAGGAAACTCAGTTTTCACACTCTATGCTTAGTGCCATTTCAGTGCATTATCTAGGAATGAACTTGGTAGAGCATCCCACACAAACGAATGCTCCACATGCGGGTTTCACATGCCACCAACTCCACATTCACAGGCAACTTCAGCGCCACAGCCGTTTTCAGATAGCCCTCAATGCAAAGGCTCTAGACGCAAATATTGGTGTGAGAGCTAATTCAATTAAGGAAACACTGCATGTTGGTGAAGGGCATATTGAAGAAGGATCAGCCGAGTGGTTCTTGTGGGAGAACAACTCCATTTGGCTCACTAACTTCACACACCATCAGGCTTCCAAGCAGCTCTCAAGGAAACTCAGTTTTCACACTCTATGCTTAGTGTCCTTTGAGTGCATTATCTAGGTATGAAGCTGGTAGAGCATCCCACACAAACGAATGCTCCACATGCGGGTTTCACATGCCACCAACTCCACATTCTCAGGCAACTTCAGCGCCACAGCCGTTTTCAGATAGCCCTCAATGCAAAGGCTCTAGACGCAAATATTGGTGTGAGAGCTAATTCAATCAAGGAAACACTGCATGTTGGTGAAGGGCATATGGAAGAAGGATCAGCCGAGTGGTTCTTGTGGGAGAACAACTCCATTTGGCTCACTAACTTCACACACCATCAGGCTTCCAAGCAGCTCTCAAGGAAACTCAGTTTTCACACTCTATGCTTAGTGCCCTTTGAGTGCCTAGCACTGAAATGAAGCTTGGTGAGCATCCCACACAAACGAATGCTCCACATGCGGGTTTCACATGCCACCAACTCCACATTCACAGGCAACTTCAGCGCGACAGCTGTTTTCACATAGCCCTCAATGCAAAGGCTCTAGACGCAAATATTGCTGTGAGAGCTAATTCAATCAAGGAAACACTGCATGTTGGTGAAGGGCATATTGAAGAAGGATCAGCCGAGTGGTTCTTGTGGGAGAACAACTCCATTTGGCTCACTAACTTCACACACCATCATGCTTCCAAGCAGCTCTCAAGGAAACTCAGTTTTCACACTCTATGCTTAGTGCCCTTTGAGTGCCTAGCTCTGAAAGGAAGCTTGGTGAGCATCCCACACAAACGAATGCTCCACATGCGGGTTTCACATGCCACCAACTCCACATTCACAGGCAACTTCAGCGCGACAGCTGTTTTCACATAGCCCTCAATGCAAATGCTCTAGATGCAAATATTGCTGTGAGAGCTAATTCAATCAAGGAAACACTGCATGTTGGTGAAGGGCATATTGAAGAAGGATCAGCCGAGTGGTTCTTGTGGGAGAACAACTCCATTTGGCTCACTAACTTCACACACCATCAGGCTTCCAAGCAGCTCTCAAGGAAACTCAGTTTTCACACTCTATGCTTAGTGCCCTTTGAGTGCCTAGCTCTGAAAGGAAGCTTGGTGAGCATCCCACACAAACGAATGCTCCACATGCGGGTTTCACATGCCACCAACTCCACATTCACAGGCAACTTCAGAGCCACAGCCGCTTTCAGTTAGCCCTCAATGCAAAGGCTCTAGACGCAAATATTGGTGTGAGAGCTAATTCAATCAAGGAAACACTGCAAGATGGTGAAGGGCATATTGAAGAAGGATCAGCCGAATGGTCCTTGTGGGAGAACAACCCCATTTGGCTCACTAACTTCACACACCATCAGGCTTCCAAGCAGCTCTCAAGGAAACTCAGTTTTCACACTCTATGCTTAGTGCCCTTTGAGAGCCTTTTAACTGAAATGAAGCTTGGTGAGCATCCCACACAAACGAATGCTCCACATGCGGGTTTCACTTGCCATTAACTCCACATTCACAGGCAACTTCAGCGCCACAGCCGTTTTCAGATAGCCCTCAATGCAAAGACTCTAGACGCAAATCTTGGTGTGAGAGCTAATTCAATCAAGGAAACACTGCATGTTGGTGAAGGGCATATTGAAGAAGGATCAGCCGAGTGGTTCTTGTGGGAGAACAACTCCATTTGGCTCACTAACTTCACACACCATCAGGCTTCCAAGCAGCTCTCAAGGAAACTCAGTTTTCACACTCTATGCTTAGTGCCCTTTGAGTGCATTATCTAGGAATGAAGCTGGTAGAGCATCCCACACAAACGAATGCTCCACATGCGGGTTTCACATGCCACCAACTCCACATTCTCAGGCAACTTCAGCGCCACAGCCGTTTTCAGATAGCCCTCAATGCAAAGGCTCTAGACGCAAATATTGGTGTGAGAGCTAATTCAATCAAGGAAACACTGCATGTTGGTGAAGGGCATATGGAAGAAGGATCAGCCGAGTGGTTCTTGTGGGAGAACAACTCCATTTGGCTCACTAACTTCACACACCATCAGGCTTCCAAGCAGCTCTCAAGGAAACTCAGTTTTCACACTCTATGCTTAGTGCCCTTTGAGTGCCTAGCACTGAAATGAAGCTTGGTGAGCATCCCACACAAACGAATGCTCCACATGCGGGTTTCACATGCCACCAACTCCACATTCACAGGCAACTTCAGCGCGACAGCTGTTTTCACATAGCCCTCAATGCAAAGGCTCTAGACGCAAATATTGCTGTGAGAGCTAATTCAATCAAGGAAACACTGCATGTTGGTGAAGGGCATATTGAAGAAGGATCAGCCGAGTGGTTCTTGTGGGAGAACAACTCCATTTGGCTCACTAACTTCACACACCATCAGGCTTCCAAGCAGCTCTCAAGGAAACTCAGTTTTCACACTCTATGCTTAGTGCCCTTTGAGTGCCTAGCTCTGAAAGGAAGCTTGGTGAGCATCCCACACAAACGAATGCTCCACATGCGGGTTTCACATGCCACCAACTCCACATTCACAGGCAACTTCAGCGCGACAGCTGTTTTCACATAGCCCTCAATGCAAATGCTCTAGATGCAAATATTGCTGTGAGAGCTAATTCAATCAAGGAAACACTGCATGTTGGTGAAGGGCATATTGAAGAAGGATCAGCCGAGTGGTTCTTGTGGGAGAACAACTCCATTTGGCTCACTAACTTCACACACCATCAGGCTTCCAAGCAGCTCTCAAGGAAACTCAGTTTTCACACTCTATGCTTAGTGCCCTTTGAGTGCCTAGCTCTGAAAGGAAGCTTGGTGAGCATCCCACACAAACGAATGCTCCACATGCGGGTTTCACATGCCACCAACTCCACATTCACAGGCAACTTCAGAGCCACAGCCGCTTTCAGTTAGCCCTCAATGCAAAGGCTCTAGACGCAAATATTGGTGTGAGAGCTAATTCAATCAAGGAAACACTGCAAGATGGTGAAGGGCATATTGAAGAAGGATCAGCCGAATGGTCCTTGTGGGAGAACAACCCCATTTGGCTCACTAACTTCACACACCATCAGGCTTCCAAGCAGCTCTCAAGGAAACTCAGTTTTCACACTCTATGCTTAGTGCCCTTTGAGAGCCTTTTAACTGAAATGAAGCTTGGTGAGCATCCCACACAAACGAATGCTCCACATGCGGGTTTCACTTGCCATTAACTCCACATTCACAGGCAACTTCAGCGCCACAGCCGTTTTCAGATAGCCCTCAATGCAAAGACTCTAGACGCAAATCTTGGTGTGAGAGCTAATTCAATCAAGGAAACACTGCATGTTGGTGAAGGGCATATTGAAGAAGGATCAGCCGAGTGGTTCTTGTGGGAGAACAACTCCATTTGGCTCACTAACTTCACACACCATCAGGCTTCCAAGCAGCTCTCAAGGAAACTCAGTTTTCACACTCTATGCTTAGTGCCCTTTGAGTGCATTATCTAGGAATGAAGCTGGTAGAGCATCCCACACAAACGAATGCTCCACATGCGGGTTTCACATGCCACCAACTCCACATTCTCAGGCAACTTCAGCGCCACAGCCGTTTTCAGTTAGCCCTCAATGCAAAGGCTCTAGACGCAAATCTTGGTGTGAGAGCTAATTCAATCAAGGAAACACTGCATGTTGGTGAAGGGCATATGGAAGAAGGATCAGCCGAGTGGTTCTTGTGGGAGAATAACTCCATTTGGCTCACTAACTTCACACACCATCAGGCTTCCAGGCAGCTCTCAAGGAAACTCAGTTTTCACACTCTATGCTTAGTGCCCTTTGAGTGCCTAGCACTGAAATGAAGCTTGGTGAGCATCCCACACAAACGAATGCTCCACATGCGGGTTTCACATGCCACCAACTCCACATTCACAGGCAACTTCAGCGCCACAGCTGCTTTCACATAGCCCTCAATGCAAAGGCTCTAGACGCAAATATTGCTGTGAGAGCTAATTCAATCAAGGAAACACTGCATGTTGGTGAAGGGCATATTGAAGAAGGATCAGCCGAGTGGTTCTTGTGGGAGAACAACTCCATTTGGCTCACTAACTTCACACACCATCAGGCTTCCAAGCAGCTCTTAAGGAAACTCAGTTTTCACACTCTATGCTTAGTGCCCATTGAGTGCCTAGCTCTGACAGGAAGCTTGGTGAGCATCCCACACAAACGAATGCTCCACATGCGGGTTTCACATGCCACCAACTCCACATTCACAGGCAACTTCAGCGCGACAGCTGTTTTCACATAGCCCTCAATGCAAAGGCTCTAGACGCAAATATTGGTGTGAGAGCTAATTCAATCAAGGAAACACTGCATGTTGGTGAAGGGCATATTGAAGAAGGATCAGCCGAGTGGTTCTTGTGGGAGAACAACTCCATTTGGCTCACTAACTTCACACACCATCAGGCTTCCAAGCAGCTCTCAAGGAAACTCAGTTTTCACACTCTATGCTTAGTGCCCTTTGAGTGCCTAGCTCTGAAAGGAAGCTTGGTGAGCATCCCACACAAACGAATGCTCCACATGCGGGTTTCACATGCCACCAACTCCACATTCACAGGCAACTTCAGAGCCACAGCCGCTTTCAGTTAGCCCTCAATGCAAAGGCTCTAGACGCAAATATTGGTGTGAGAGCTAATTCAATCAAGGAAACACTGCAAGATGGTGAAGGGCATATTGAAGAAGGATCAGCCGAATGGTCCTTGTGGGAGAACAACCCTATTTGGCTCACTAACTTCACACACCATCAGGCTTCCAAGCAGCTCTCAAGGAAACTCAGTTTTCACACTCTATGCTTAGTGCCCTTTGAGAGCCTTTTAACTGAAATGAAGCTTGGTGAGCATCCCACACAAACGAATGCTCCACATGCGGGTTTCACTTGCCATTAACTCCACATTCACAGGCAACTTCAGCGCCACAGCCGTTTTCAGATAGCCCTCAATGCAAAGACTCTAGACGCAAATCTTGTTGTGAGAGCTAATTCAATCAAGGAAACACTGCATGTTGGTGAAGGGCATATTGAAGAAGGATCAGCCGAGTGGTTCTTGTGGGAGAACAACTCCATTTGGCTCACTAACTTCACACACCATCAGGCTTCCAAGCAGCTCTCAAGGAAACTCAGTTTTCACACTCTATGCTTAGTGCCCTTTGAGTGCATTATCTAGGAATGAAGCTGGTAGAGCATCCCACACAAACGAATGCTCCACATGCGGGTTTCACATGCCACCAACTCCACATTCTCAGGCAACTTCAGCGCCACAGCCGTTTTCAGATAGCCCTCAATGCAAAGGCTCTAGACGCAAATATTGGTGTGAGAGCTAATTCAATCAAGGAAACACTGCATGTTGGTGAAGGGCATATGGAAGAAGGATCAGCCGAGTGGTTCTTGTGGGAGAACAACTCCATTTGGCTCACTAACTTCACACACCATCAGGCTTCCTGGCAGCTCTCAAGGAAACTCAGTTTTCACACTCTATGTTTAGTGCCCTTTGAGTGCCTAGCACTGAAATGAAGCTTGGTGAGCATCCCACACAAACGAATGCTCCACATGCGGGTTTCACATGCCACCAACTCCACATTCACAGGCAACTTCAGCGCGACAGCTGTTTTCACATAGCCCTCAATGCAAAGGCTCTAGACGCAAATATTGGTGTGAGAGCTAATTCAATCAAGGAAACACTGCATGTTGGTGAAGGGCATATTGAAGAAGGATCAGCCGAGTGGTTCTTGTGGGAGAACAACTCCATTTGGCTCACTAACTTCACACACCATCAGGCTTCCAAGCAGCTCTTAAGGAAACTCAGTTTTCACACTCTATGCTTAGTGCCCTTTGAGTGCCTAGCTCTGAAAAGAAGCTTGGTGAGCATCCCACACAAACGAATGCTCCACATGCGGGTTTCACATGCCACGAACTCCACATTCACAGGCAACTTCAGAGCCACAGCCGCTTTCAGTTAGCCCTCAATGCAAAGGCTCTAGACGCAAATATTGGTGTGAGAGCTAATTCAATCAAGGAAACACTGCAAGATGGTGAAGGGCATATTGAAGAAGGATCAGCCGAGTGGTTCTTGTGGGAGAACAACTCCATTTGGCTCACTAACTTCACACACCATCAGGCTTCCAAGCAGCTCTCAAGGAAACTCAGTTTTCACACTCTATGCTTAGTGCCCTTTGAGTGCATTATCTAGGAATGAACCTTTTAGAGCATCCCACACAAACGAATGCTCCACATGCGGGTTTCACTTGCCATTAACTCCACATTCACAGGCAACTTCAGCGCCACATCCGTTTTCAGATAGCCCTCAATGCAAAGGCTCTAGACGCAAATATTGGTGTGAGACCTAATTCAATCAAGGAAACACTGCAAGATGGTGAAGGGCATATTGAAGAAGGATCAGCCGAATGGTCCTTGTGGGAGAACAACCCCATTTGGCTCACTAACTTCACACACCATCAGGCTTCCAAGCAGCTCTCAAGGAAACTCAGTTTTCACACTCTATGCTTAGTGCCCTTTGAGAGCCTTTTAACTGAAATGAAGCTTGGTGAGCATCCCACACAAACGAATGCTCCACATGCGGGTTTCACTTGCCATTAACTCCACATTCACAGGCAACTTCAGCGCCACAGCCGTTTTCAGATAGCCCTCAATGCAAAGACTCTAGACGCAAATCTTGGTGTGAGAGCTAATTCAATCAAGGAAACACTGCATGTTGGTGAAGGGCATATTGAAGAAGGATCAGCCGAGTGGTTCTTGTGGGAGAACAACTCCATTTGGCTCACTAACTTCACACACCATCAGGCTTCCAAGCAGCTCTCAAGGAAACTCAGTTTTCACACTCTATGCTTAGTGCCCTTTGAGAGCCTTATATCTGAAATGAAGCTTGGTGAGCCTCCCACACAAACGAATGCTCCACATGCGGGTTTCACATGCCACCAACTCCACATTCACAGGCAACTTCAGAGCCACAGCCGTTTTCAGATAGCCCTCAATGCAAAGGCTCTAGACGCAAATATTGGTGTGAGAGCTAATTCAATCAAGGAAACACTGCATCTTGGTGAAGGGCATATGGAAGAAGGATCAGCCGAGTGGTTCTTGTGGGAGAACAACTCCATTTGGCTCACTAACTTCACACACCATCAGGCTTCCAGGCAGCTCTCAAGGAAACTCAGTTTTCACACTCTATGCTTAGTGCCCTTTGAGTGCCTAGCACTGAAATGAAGCTTGGTGAGCATCCCACACAAACGAATGCTCCACATGCGGGTTTCACATGCCACCAACTCCACATTCACAGGCAACTTCAGCGCGACAGCTGTTTTCACATAGCCCTCAATGCAAAGGCTCTAGACGCAAATATTGCTGTGAGAGCTAATTCAATCAAGGAAACACTGCATGTTGGTGAAGGGCATATTGAAGAAGGATCAGCCGAGTGGTTCTTGTGGGAGAACAACTCCATTTGGCTCACTAACTTCACACACCATCAGGCTTCCAAGCAGCTCTCAAGGAAACTCAGTTTTCACACTCTATGCTTAGTGCTCTTTGAGAGCCTTATAACTGAAATGAAGCTTGGTGAGCATCCCACACAAACGAATGCTCCACATGCGGGTTTCACATTCCACCAACTCCACATTCACAGGCAACTTCAGCGCCACAGCCGTTTTCAGATAGCCCTCAATGCAAAGGCTCTAGATGCAAATATTGGTGTGAGAGCTAATTCAAGCAAGGAAACACTGCATGGTGGTGAAGGGCATATTGAAGAAAATCAGACGAGTGGTTCTTGTGGGAGAACAACTCCATTTGGCTCACTAACTTCACACACCATCAGGCTTCCAAGCAGCTCTCAAGGAAACTCAGTTTTCACACTCTATGCTTAGTGCCCTTTGAGTGCCTAGCTCTGAAAGGAAGCTTGGTGAGCATCCCACACAAACGAATGCTCCACATGCGGGTTTCACATGCCACCAACTCCACATTCACAGGCAACTTCAGAGCCACAGCCGCTTTCAGTTAGCCCCCAATGCAAAGGCTCTAGACGCAAATATTGGTGTGAGAGCTAATTCAATCAAGGAAACACTGCAAGATGGTGAAGGGCATATTGAAGAAGGATCAGCCGAGTGGTTCTTGTGGGAGAACAACTCCATTTGGCTCACTAACTTCACACACCATCAGGCTTCCAAGCAGCTCTCAAGGAAACTCAGTTTTCACACTCTATGCTTAGTGCCCTTTGAGTGCATTATCTAGGAATGAACCTTTTAGAGCATCCCACACAAACGAATGCTCCACATGCGGGTTTCACTTGCCATTAACTCCACATTCACAGGCAACTTCAGCGCCACATCCGTTTTCAGATAGCCCTCAATGCAAAGGCTCTAGACGCAAATATTGGTGTGAGAGCTAATTCAATCAAGGAAACACTGCAAGATGGTGAAGGGCATATTGAAGAAGGATCAGCCGAATGGTCCTTGTGGGAGAACAACCCCATTTGGCTCACTAACTTCACACACCATCAGGCTTCCAAGCAGCTCTCAAGGAAACTCAGTTTTCACACTCTATGCTTAGTGCCCTTTGAGAGCCTTTTAACTGAAATGAAGCTTGGTGAGCATCCCACACAAACGAATGCTCCACATGCGGGTTTCACTTGCCATTAACTCCACATTCACAGGCAACTTCAGCACCACAGCCGTTTTCAGATAGCCCTCAATGCAAAGACTCTAGACGCAAATCTTGGTGTGAGAGCTAATTCAATCAAGGAAACACTGCATGTTGGTGAAGGGCATATTGAAGAAGGATCAGCCGAGTGGTTCTTGTGGGAGAACAACTCCATTTGGCTCACTAACTTCACACACCATCAGGCTTCCAAGCAGCTCTCAAGGAAACTCAGTTTTCACACTCTATGCTTAGTGCCCGATCAGTGCCTAGGACTGAAGTGAAGCTTGGTGAGCATCCCACACAAACGAATGCTCCACATGCGGGTTTCACATGCCACCAACTCCACATTCACAGGCAACTTCAGCGCGACAGCTATTTTCAGATAGCCATCAATGCAAAGGCTCTAGACGCAAATATTGGTGTGAGAGCTAATTCAATTAAGGAAACACTGCATGTTGGTGAAGGGCATATTGAAGAAGGATCAGCCGAGTTGTTCTTGTGGGAGAACAACTCCATTTGGCTCACTAACTTCACACACCATCAGGCTTCCAAGCAGCTCTCAAGGAAACTCAGTTTTCACACTCTATGCTTAGTGCCCTTTGAGTGCCTAGGACTGAAATGAAGCTTGGTTGAGCATCCCACACAAACGAATGCTCCACATGCGGGTTTCACATGCCACCAACTCCACATTCACAGGCAACTTCAGCGCCACAGCCGTTTTCAGATAGCCCTCAATATTAAGGATCTAGACGTAAATATTGGTGTGAGAGCTAATTCAATCAAGGAAACACTGCATGATGGAGAAGGGCATATTGAAGAAGGATCGGCCGAGTGGTTCTTGTGGGAGATCAACTCCATTTGGCTCACTTACTTCACACACCATCAGGCTTCCAAGCAGCTATCAAGGAAACTCAGTATTCACACTCTATGCTTAGTGCCCTTTGAGTGCATTATCTAGGAATGAACCTGGTAGAGCATCCCACACAAACGAATGCTCCACATGCAGGTTTCACATTCCACCAACTCCACATTCACAGGCAACTTCAGCGCTACAGCCGTTTTCAGATAGCCCTCAATGCAAAGGCTCTAGACGCAAATATTGGTGTGAGAGCTAATTCAATCAAGGAAACACTGCATCTTGGTGAAGGGCATATGGAAGAAGGATCAGCCGAGTGGTTCTTGTGGGAGAACAACTCCATTTGGCTCACTAACTTCACACACCATCAGGCTTCCAAGCAGATCTCAAGGAAACTCAGTTTTCACACTCTATGCTTAGTGCCCTTTCAGTGCCTAGCACTGAAATGAAGCTTGGTGAGCATCCCACACAAACGAATGCTCCACATGCGGGTTTCACATGCCACCAACTCCACATTCACAGGCAACTTCAGCGCCACAGCCGTTTTCACATAGCCCTCAATGCAAAGGCTCTAGACGCAAATATTGGTGTGAGAGCTAATTCAATCAAGGAAACACTGCATGTTGGTGCAGGGCATATTGAAGAAGGATCAGCCGAGTGGTTCTTGTGGGAGAACAACTCCATTTGGCTCACTAACTTCACACACCATCAGGCTTCCAAGCAGCTCTCAAGGAAACTCAGTTTTCACACTCTATGCTTAGTGCCCTTTGAGTGCCTAGCTCTGAAAGGAAGCTTGGTGAGCATCCCACAGAAACGAATGCTCCACATGCGGGTTTCACATGCCACCAACTCCACATTCACAGGCAACTTCAGCGCCACAGCCGTTTTCACATAGCCCTCAATGCAAAGGCTCTAGACGCAAATATTGGTGTGAGAGCTAATTCAATCAAGGAAACACTGCATGTTGGTGAAGGGCATATTGAAGAAGAATCAGCCGAGTGGTTCTTGTGGGAGAACAACTCCATTTGGCTCACTAACTTCACACACCATCAGGCTTCCAAGCAGCTCTCAAGGAAACTCAGTTTTCACACTCTATGCTTAGTGCCCTTTGAGAGCCTTTTAACTGAAATGAAGCTTGGTGAGCATCCCACACAAACGAATGCTCCACATGCGGGTTTCACATGCCACCAACTCCACATTCACAGGCAACTTCAGCGCCACAGCCATTTTCAGATAGCCTTCAATGCAAAGGCTCTAGACGCAAATATAGGTGTGAGAGCTAATTCAATTAAGGAAACACTGCATGTTGGTGAAGGGCATATTGAAGAAGGATCAGCCGAGTGGTTCTTGTGGGAGAACAACTCCATTTGGCTCACTAACTTCACACACCATCAGGCTTCCAAGCAGCTCTCAAGGAAACTCAGTTTTCACACTCTATGCTTAGTGCCCTTTGAGTGCCTAGGACTGAAATGAAGCTTGGTGAGCATCCCACACAAACGAATGCTCCACATGCGGGATTCACATGCCACCAACTCCACATTCACAGGCAACTTCAGCGCCACAGCCGTTTTCAGATAGCCCTCAATGCAAAGGCTCTAGACGCAAATATTGGTGTGAGAGCTAATTCAATTAAGGAAACACTGCATGTTGGTGAAGGGCATATTGAAGAAGGATCAGCTGAGTGCTTCTTGTGGGAGAACAACTCCATTTGGCTCACTAAATTCACACACCATCAGGCTTCTAAGCAGATCTCAAGGAAACTCAGTTTTCACACTCTATGCTTAGTGCCATTTCAGTGCATTATCTAGGAATGAACTTGGTAGAGCATCCCACACAAACGAATGCTCCACATGCGGGTTTCACATGCCACCAACTCCACATTCTCAGGCAACTTCAGCGCCACAACCATTTTCAGATAGCCTTCAATGCAAAGGCTCTAGACGCAAATATTGGTGTGAGAGCTAATTCAATCAAGTAAACACTGCATGTTGGTGAAGGGCATATTGAAGAAGGATCAGCCGAGTGGTTCTTGTGGGAGAACAACTCCATTTGGCTCACTAACTTCACATACCATCAGGCTTCCAAGCAGCTCTCAAGGAAACTCAGTTTTCACACTCTATGCTTAGTGCCCTTTGAGTGCCTAGGACTGAAATGAACCTGGTAGAGCATCCCACACAAACGAATGCTCCACATGCGGGTTTCACATGCCACCAACTCCACATTATCAGGCAACTTCAGCGCCACAGCCGTTTTCACATAGCCCTCAATGCAAAGGCTCTAGACGCAAATATTGGTGTGAGAGCTAATTCAATCAAGGAAACACTGCAAGATGGTGAAGGGCATATTGAAGAAGGATCAGCAGAGTGGTTCTTGTGGGAGAACCACTCCATTTGGCTCACTTACTTCACACACCATCAGGCTTCCAAGCAGCTCTCAAGGAAACTCAGTTTTCACACTCTATGCTTAGTGCCCTTTGAGTGCATTATCTAGGAATGAACCTGGTAGAGCATCCCACACAAACGAATGCTCCACATGCGGGTTTCACATGCCACCAACTCCACATTCACAGGCAACTTCAGCGCTACAGCCGTTTTCAGATAGCCCTCAATGCAAAGGCTCTAGACGCAAATCTTGGTGTGAGAGCTAATTCAATCAAGGAAACACTGCATCTTGGTGAAGGGCATATTGAAGAAGGATCAGCCGAGTGGTTCTTGTGGGAGAACAACTCCATTTGGCTCACTAACTTCACACACCATCAGGCTTCCAAGCAGCTCTCAAGGAAACTCAGTTTTCACACTCTATGCTTAGTGCCCTTTGAGTGCCTAGGACTGAAATGAAGCTTGGTGAGCATCCCACACAAACGAATGCTCCACATGCGGGTTTCAC
>NW_026699799.1:0-50524 GCF_030435755.1 Ochotona princeps | reverse complement strand
CTCCACATGCGGGTTTCACATGCCACCAACTCCACATTCACAGGCAACTTCAGCGCCACAGCCATTTTCAGATAGCCCTCAATGCAAAGGCTCTAGACGCAAATATTGGTGTGAGAGCTAATTCAATCAAGGAAACACTGCATGTTGGTGAAGGGCATATTGAAGAAGGATCAGCCGAGTGGTTCTTGTGGGAGAACAACTCCATTTGGCTCACTAACTTCACACACCATCAGGCTTCCAAGCAGCTCTCAAGGAAACTCAGTTTTCACACTCTATGCTTAGTGCCCTTTGAGTGCATTATCTAGGAATGATCCTGGTAGAGCATCCCAAACAAACGAATGCTCCACATGCGGGTTTCACATGCCACCAACTCCACATTCACAGGCAACTTCATTGCCGCAGCCATTTTCAGATAGCCCTCAATGCAAAGGCTCTAGACGCAAATATTGGTGTGAGAGCTAATTCAATCAAGGGAACACTGCATGTTGGTGAAGGGCATATTGAAGAAGGATCAGCCGAGTGGATCTTGTGGGAGAGCAACTCCATTTGGCTCACTAACTTCACACACCATCAGGCTTCCAAGCAGCTCTCAAGGAAACTCAGTTTTCACACTCTATGCTTAGTGCCCTTTGAGTGCATTATCTAGGAATGAACCTGGTAGAGCATCCCACACAAACGAATGCTCCACATGCGGGTTTCACATGCCACCAACTCCACATTCACAGGCACCTTCAGTGCCACAGCCGTTTTCAATAGCCCTCAATGCCAAGGCTCTAGACGCAAATATTGGTGTGAGAGCTAATTCAATCAAGGGAACACTGCATGTTGGTGAAGGGCATATTGAAGAAGGATCAGCCGAGTGGATCTTGTGGGAGAACAACTCCATTTGGCTCACTAACTTCACACACCATCAGGCTTCCAAGCAGCTCTCAAGGAAACTAAGTTTTCACACTCTATGCTTAGTGCCCTTTGTGTGCCTAGGACTGAAATGAAGCTTGGCGAGGATCCCAGACAAACGAATGCTCCACATGCGGGTTTCACATGCCACCAACTCCACATTCACAGGCAACTTCAGCGCCACAGCCATTTTCAGATAGCCCTCAATGCAAAGGCTCTAGACGCAAATAATGGTGTGAGAGCTAATTCAATCAAGGGAACACTGCATGTTGGTGAAGGGCATATTGAAGAAGGATCAGCAAAGTGGATTCTGTGGGAGAACAACTCCATTTGGCTCACTAACTTCACACACCATCAGGCTTCCAAGCAGCTCTCAAGGAAACTCAGTTTTCACACTCTATGCTTAGTGCCCTTTGAGTGCATTATCTAGGAATGAACCTGGTAGAGCATCCCCCACAAACGAATGCTCAACATGCGGGTTTCACATGCCACCAACTCCACATTCACAGGCAACTTCAGCGCCACAGCCGTTTTCAGATAGCTCTCAATGCAAAGGCTCTAGACGCAAATATTGGTGTGAGAGCTAATTCAATCAAGGAAACACTGCATGTTGGTGAAGGGCATATTGAAGAAGGATCAGCCGAGTGGTTCTTGTGGGAGAACAACTCCATTTGGCTCACTAACTTCACACACCATCAGGCTTCCAAGCAGCTCTCAAGGAAACTCAGTTTTCACACCCTATGCTTAGTGCCCTTTGAGTGCATTATCTAGGAATGAACCTGGTAGAGCATCCCACACAAACGAAGGCTCCACATGCGGGTTTCACATGCCACCAACTGCACATTCACAGGCAACTTCAGTGCCACAGCCGTTTTCAGATAGCCCTCAATGCAAAGGCTCTAGACGCAAATATTGGTGTGAGAGCTAATTCAATCAAGGAAACACTGCATGTTGGTGAAGGGCATATTGAAGAAGGATCAGCCGAGTGGTTCTTGTGGGAGAACAACTCCATTTGGCTCACTAACTTCACACACCATCAGGCTTCCAAGCAGCTCTCAAGGAAACTCAGTTTTCACACTCTATGCTTAGTGCCCTTTGAGTGCATTATCTAGGAATGAACCTGGTAGAGCATCCCACACAAACGAATGCTCCACATGCGGGTTTCACATGCCACCAACTCCACATTCACAGGCACCTTCAGCGCCACAGCTGTTTTCAATAGCCCTCAATGCAAAGGCTCTAGACGCAAATATTGGTGTGAGAGCTAATTCAATCAAGGAAACACTGCATGTTGGTGAAGAGCATATTGAAGAATGATCAGCCGAGTGGTTCTTGTGGGAGAAAAACTCCATTTGGCTCACTAACTTCACACACCATCAGGCTTCCAAGCAGCTCTCAAGGAAACTCAGTTTTCACACTCTATGCTTAGTGCCCTTTGTGTGCCTAGGACTGAAATGAAACTTGGCGAGGATCTCACACAAATGAATGCTCCACATGCGGGTTTCACATGCCACCAACTCCACATTCACAGGCAACTTCAGCGCCACAGCCGTTTTCAGATAGCTCTCAATGCAAAGGCTCTAGACGCAAATATTGGTGTGAGAGCTAATTCAATCAAGGGAACACTGCATGTTGGTGAAGGGCATATTGAAGAAGGATCAGCCGAGGTGATCTTGTGGGAGAACAACTCCATTTGGCTCACTAACTTCACACACCATCAGGCTTCCAAGCAGCTCTCAAGGAAACTCAGTTTTCACACTCTATGCTTAGTGCCCTTTGTGTGCCTAGGACTGAAATGAAGCTTGGCGAGGATCCCACACAAAATGAATGCTCCACATGCGGGTTTCACATGCCACCAACTCCACATTCACAGGCAACTTCAGCGCCACAGCCATTTTCAGATAGCCCTCAATGCAAAGGCTCTAGACGCAAATAATGGTGTGAGAGCTAATTCAATCAAGGAAACACTGCATGTTGGTGAAGGGCATATTGAAGAAGGATCAGCAAAGTGGATTCTGTGGGAGAACAACTCCATTTGGCTCACTAACTTCACACACCATCAGGCTTCCAAGCAGCTCTCAAGGAAACTCAGTTTTCACACTCTATGCTTAGTGCCCTTTGAGTGCATTATCTAGGAATGAACCTGGTAGAGCATCCCACACAAACGAATGCTCCACATGCGGGTTTCACATGCCACCAACTCCACATTCACAGGCAACTTCAGCGCCACAGCCGTTTTCAGATAGCTCTCAATGCAAAGGCTCTAGACGCACATATTGGTGTGAGAGCTAATTCAATCAAGGGAACACTGCATGTTGGTGAAGGGCATATTGAAGAAGGATCAGCCGAGTGGTTCTTGTGGGAGAACAACTCCATTTGGCTCACTAACTTCACACACCATCAGGCTTCCAAGCAGCTCTCAAGGAAACTCAGTTTTCACACCCTATGCTTAGTGCCCTTTGTGTGCCTAGGACTGAAATGAAGCTTGGCGAGGATCCCAGACAAACGAATGCTCCACATGCGGGTTTCACATGCCACCAACTCCACATTCACAGGCAACTTCAGCGCCACAGCCATTTTCAGATAGCCCTCAATGCAAAGGCTCTAGACGCAAATAATGGTGTGAGAGCTAATTCAATCAAGGGAACACTGCATGTTGGTGAAGGGCATATTGAAGAAGGATCAGCAAAGTGGATTCTGTGGGAGAACAACTCCATTTGGCTCACTAACTTCACACACCATCAGGCTTCCAAGCAGCTCTCAAGGAAACTCAGTTTTCACACTCTATGCTTAGTGCCCTTTGAGTGCATTATCTAGGAATGAACCTGGTAGAGCATCCCACACAAACGAATGCTCCACATGCGGGTTTCACATGCCACCAACTCCACATTCACAGGCAACTTCAGTGCCACAGCCGTTTGCAGATAGCCCTCAATGCAAAGGCTCTAGACGCAAATATTGGTGTGAGAGCTAATTCAATCAAGGGAACACTGCATGTTGGTGAAGGGCATATTGAAGAAGGATCAGCCGAGTGGATCTTGTGGGAGAACAACTCCATTTGGCTCACTAACTTCACACACCATCAGGCTTCCAAGCAGCTCTCAAGGAAACTCAGTTTTCACACCCTATGCTTAGTGCCCTTTGTGTGCCTAGGACTGAAATGAAGCTTGGCGAGGATCCCACACAAATGAATGCTCCACATGCGGGTTTCACATGCCACCAACTCCACATTCACAGGCAACTTCAGCGCCACAGCCATTTTCAGATAACCCTCAATGCAAAGGCTCTAGACGCAAATAATGGTGTGAGAGCTAATTCAATCAAGGAAACACTGCATGTTGGTGAAGGGCATATTGAAGAAGGATCAGCAAAGTGGATTCTGTGGGAGAACAACTCCATTTGGCTCACTAACTTCACACACCATCAGGCTTCCAAGCAGCTCTCAAGGAAACTCAGTTTTCACACTCTATGCTTAGTGCCCTTTGAGTGCATTATCTAGGAATGAACCTGGTAGAGCATCCCACACAAACGAATGCTCCACATGCGGGTTTCACATGCCACCAACTCCACATTCACAGGCAACTTCAGCGCCACAGCCGTTTTCAGATAGCTCTCAATGCAAAGGCTCTAGACGCAAATATTGGTGTGAGAGCTAATTCAATCAAGGAAACACTGCATGTTGGTGAAGGGCATATTGAAGAAGGATCAGCCGAGTGGTTCTTGTGGGAGAACAACTCCATTTGGCTCACTAACTTCACACACCATCAGGCTTCCAAGCAGCTCTCAAGGAAACTCAGTTTTCACACCCTATGCTTAGTGCCCTTTGAGTGCATTATCTAGGAATGAACCTGGTAGAGCATCCCACACAAACGAATGCTCCACATGCGGGTTTCACATGCCACCAACTGCACATTCACAGGCAACTTCAGTGCCACAGCCGTTTTCAGATAGCCCTCAATGCAAAGGCTCTAGACGCAAATATTGGTGTGAGAGCTAATTCAATCAAGGAAACACTGCATGTTGGTGAAGGGCATATTGAAGAAGGATCAGCCGAGTCGTTCTTGTGGGAGAACAACTCCATTTGGCTCACTAACTTCACACACCATCAGGCTTCCAAGCAGCTCTCAAGGAAACTCAGTTTTCACACTCTATGCTTAGTGCCCTTTGAGTGCATTATCTAGGAATGAACCTGGTAGAGCATCCCACACAAACGAATGCTCCACATGCGGGTTTCACATGACACCAACTCCACATTCACAGGCAACTTCAGCGCCACAGCCGTTTTCAGATAGCTCTCAATGCAAAGGCTCTAGACGCACATATTGGTGTGAGAGCTAATTAAATCAAGGGAACACTGCATGTTGGTGAAGGGCATATTGAAGAAGGATCAGCCGAGTGGTTCTTGTGGGAGAACAACTCCATTTGGCTCACTAACTTCACACACCATCAGGCTTCCAAGCAGCTCTCAAGGAAACTCAGTTTTCACACCCTATGCTTAGTGCCCTTTGTGTGCCTAGGACTGAAATGAAGCTTGGCGAGGATCCCAGACAAACGAATGCTCCACATGCGGGTTTCACATGCCACCAACTCCACATTCACAGGCAACTTCAGCGCCACAGCCATTTTCAGATAGCCCTCAATGCAAAGGCTCTAGACGCAAATAATGGTGTGAGAGCTAATTCAATCAAGGGAACACTGCATGTTGGTGAAGGGCATATTGAAGAAGGATCAGCAAAGTGGATTCTGTGGGAGAACAACTCCATTTGGCTCACTAACTTCACACACCATCAGGCTTCCAAGCAGCTCTCAAGGAAACTCAGTTTTCACACTCTATGCTTAGTGCCCTTTGAGTGCATTATCTAGGAATGAACCTGGTAGAGCATCCCACACAAACGAATGCTCCACATGCGGGTTTCACATGCCACCAACTCCACATTCACAGGCAACTTCAGTGCCACAGCCGTTTACAGATAGCCCTCAATGCAAAGGCTCTAGACGCAAATATTGGTGTGAGAGCTAATTCAATCAAGGAAACACTGCATGTTGGTGAAGGGCATATTGAAGAAGGATCAGCCGAGTGGTTCTTGTGGGAGAGCAACTCTATTTGGCTCCCTAAGTTCACACACCATCAGGCTTCCAAGCAGCTCTCAAGGAAACTCAGTTTTCACACTCTATGCTTAGTGCCCTTTGAGTGCATTATCTAGGAATGAACCTGGTAGAGCATCCCACACAAACGAATGCTCCACATGCGGGTTTCACATGCCACCAACTCCACATTCACAGGCACCTTCAGCGCCACAGCTGTTTTCAATAGCCCTCAATGCAAAGGCTCTAGACGCAAATATTGGTGTGAGAGCTAATTCAATCAAGGGAACACTGCATGTTGGTGAAGGGCATATTGAAGAAGGATCAGCCGAGTGGATCTTGTGGGAGAACAACTCCATTTGGCTCACTAACTTCACACACCATCAGGCTTCCAAGCAGCTCTCAAGGAAACTCAGTTTTCACACCCTATGCTTAGTGCCCTTTGTGTGCCTAGGACTGAAATGAAGCTTGGCGAGGATCCTACACAAATGAATGCTCCACATGCGGGTTTCACATGCCACCAACTCCACATTCACAGGCAACTTCAGCGCCACAGCCATTTTCAGATAACCCTCAATGCAAAGGCTCTAGACGCAAATAATGGTGTGAGAGCTAATTCAATCAAGGGAACACTGCATGTTGGTGAAGGGCATATTGAAGAAGGATCAGCCGAGTCGTTCTTGTGGGAGAACAACTCCATTTGGCTCACTAACTTCACACACCATCAGGCTTCCAAGCAGCTCTCAAGGAAACTCAGTTTTCACACTCTATGCTTAGTGCCCTTTGAGTGCATTATCTAGGAATGAACCTGGTAGAGCATCCCACACAAACGAATGCTCCACATGCGGGTTTCACATGCCACCAACTCCACATTCACAGGCACCTTCAGCGCCACAGCTGTTTTCAATAGCCCTCAATGCAAAGGCTCTAGACGCAAATATTGGTGTGAGAGCTAATTCAATCAAGGAAACACTGCATGTTGGTGAAGAGCATATTGAAGAAGGATCAGCCGAGTGGTTCTTGTGGGAGAACAACTCCATTTGGCTCACTAACTTCACACACCATCAGGCTTCCAAGCAGCTCTCAAGGAAACTCAGTTTTCACACCCTATGCTTAGTGCCCTTTGTGTGCCTAGGACTGAAATGAAACTTGGCGAGGATCTCACACAAATGAATGCTCCACATGCGGGTTTCACATGCCACCAACTCCACATTCACAGGCAACTTCAGCGCCACAGCCGTTTTCAGATAGCTCTCAATGCAAAGGCTCTAGACGCAAATATTGGTGTGAGAGCTAATTCAATCAAGGGAACACTGCATGTTGGTGAAGGGCATATTGAAGAAGGATCAGCCGAGTGGATCTTGTGGGAGAACAACTCCATTTGGCTCACTAACTTCACACACCATCAGGCTTCCAAGCAGCTCTCAAGGAAACTCAGTTTTCACACCCTATGCTTAGTGCCCTTTGTGTGCCTAGGACTGAAATGAAGCTTGGCGAGGATCCCACACAAAATGAATGCTCCACATGCGGGTTTCACATGCCACCAACTCCACATTCACAGGCAACTTCAGTGCCACAGCCATTTTCAGATAGCCCTCAATGCAAAGGCTCGAGACGCAAATAATGGTGTGAGAGCTAATTCAATCAAGGAAACACTGCATGTTGGTGAAGGGCATATTGAAGAAGGATCAGCAAGGTGGATTCTGTGGGAGAACAACTCCATTTGGCTCACTAACTTCACACACCATCAGGCTTCCAAGCAGCTCTCAAGGAAACTCAGTTTTCACACTCTATGCTTAGTGCCCTTTGAGTGCATTATCTAGGAATGAACCTGGTAGAGCATCCCACACAAACGAATGCTCCACATGCGGGTTTCACATGCCACCAACTCCACATTCACAG
This sequence comes from Ochotona princeps, assembly GCF_030435755.1. NCBI lineage: Eukaryota > Metazoa > Chordata > Mammalia > Lagomorpha > Ochotonidae > Ochotona > Ochotona princeps. The sequence continues at coordinate 42,640 of NW_026699799.1, read as the reverse complement.
GCAACTTCAGCGCCACAGCCGTTTTCAGATAGCTCTCAATGCAAAGGCTCTAGACGCAAATATTGGTGTGAGAGCTAATTCAATCAAGGAAACACTGCATGTTGGTGAAGGGCATATTGAAGAAGGATCAGCCGAGTGGTTCTTGTGGGAGAACAACTCCATTTGGCTCACTAACTTCACACACCATCAGGCTTCCAAGCAGCTCTCAAGGAAACTCAGTTTTCACACCCTATGCTTAGTGCCCTTTGTGTGCCTAGGACTGAAATGAAACTTGGCGAGGATCTCACACAAATGAATGCTCCACATGCGGGTTTCACATGCCACCAACTCCACATTCACAGGCAACTTCAGCGCCACAGCCGTTTTCAGATAGCTCTCAATGCAAAGGCTCTAGACGCAAATATTGGTGTGAGAGCTAATTCAATCAAGGAAACACTGCATGTTGGTGAAGGGCATATTGAAGAAGGATCAGCCGAGTGGATCTTGTGGGAGAACAACTCCATTTGGCTCACTAACTTCACACACCATCAGGCTTCCAAGCAGCTCTCAAGGAAACTCAGTTTTCACACCCTATGCTTAGTGCCCTTTGTGTGCCTAGGACTGAAATGAAGCTTGGCGAGGATCCCACACAAAATGAATGCTCCACATGCGGGTTTCACATGCCACCAACTCCACATTCACAGGCAACTTCAGCGCCACAGCCATTTTCAGATAGCCCTCAATGCAAAGGCTCTAGACGCAAATAATGGTGTGAGAGCTAATTCAATCAAGGAAACACTGCATGTTGGTGAAGGGCATATTGAAGAAGGATCAGCAAGGTGGATTCTGTGGGAGAACAACTCCATTTGGCTCACTAACTTCACACACCATCAGGCTTCCAAGCAGCTCTCAAGGAAACTCAGTTTTCACACTCTATGCTTAGTGCCCTTTGAGTGCATTATCTAGGAATGAACCTGGTAGAGCATCCCACACAAACGAATGCTCCACATGCGGGTTTCACATGCCACCAACTCCACATTCACAGGCAACTTCAGCGCCACAGCCATTTTCAGATAGCCCTCAATGCAAAGGCTCTAGACGCAAATATTGGTGTGAGAGCTAATTCAATCAAGGGAACACTGCATGTTGGTGAAGGGCATATTGAAGAAGGATCAGCCGAGTGGATCTTGTGGGAGAACAACTCCATTTGGCTCACTAACTTCACACACCATCAGGCTTCCAAGCAGCTCTCAAGGAAACTCAGTTTTCACACCCTATGCTTAGTGCCCTTTGTGTGCCTAGGACTGAAATGAAGCTTGGCGAGGATCCTACACAAATGAATGCTCCACATGCGGGTTTCACATGCCACCAACTCCACATTCACAGGCAACTTCAGCGCCACAGCCATTTTCAGATAACCCTCAATGCAAAGGCTCTAGACGCAAATAATGGTGTGAGAGCTAATTCAATCAAGGGAACACTGCATGTTGGTGAAGGGCATATTGAAGAAGGATCAGCCGAGTCGTTCTTGTGGGAGAACAACTCCATTTGGCTCACTAACTTCACACACCATCAGGCTTCCAAGCAGCTCTCAAGGAAACTCAGTTTTCACACTCTATGCTTAGTGCCCTTTGAGTGCATTATCTAGGAATGAACCTGGTAGAGCATCCCACACAAACGAATGCTCCACATGCGGGTTTCACATGCCACCAACTCCACATTCACAGGCACCTTCAGCGCCACAGCTGTTTTCAATAGCCCTCAATGCAAAGGCTCTAGACGCAAATATTGGTGTGAGAGCTAATTCAATCAAGGAAACACTGCATGTTGGTGAAGAGCATATTGAAGAAGGATCAGCCGAGTGGTTCTTGTGGGAGAACAACTCCATTTGGCTCACTAACTTCACACACCATCAGGCTTCCAAGCAGCTCTCAAGGAAACTCAGTTTTCACACCCTATGCTTAGTGCCCTTTGTGTGCCTAGGACTGAAATGAAACTTGGCGAGGATCTCACACAAATGAATGCTCCACATGCGGGTTTCACATGCCACCAACTCCACATTCACAGGCAACTTCAGCGCCACAGCCGTTTTCAGATAGCTCTCAATGCAAAGGCTCTAGACGCAAATATTGGTGTGAGAGCTAATTCAATCAAGGGAACACTGCATGTTGGTGAAGGGCATATTGAAGAAGGATCAGCCGAGTGGATCTTGTGGGAGAACAACTCCATTTGGCTCACTAACTTCACACACCATCAGGCTTCCAAGCAGCTCTCAAGGAAACTCAGTTTTCACACCCTATGCTTAGTGCCCTTTGTGTGCCTAGGACTGAAATGAAGCTTGGCGAGGATCCCACACAAATGAATGCTCCACATGCGGGTTTCACATGCCACCAACTCCACATTCACAGGCAACTTCAGTGCCACAGCCATTTTCAGATAGTCCTCAATGCAAAGGCTCGAGACGCAAATAATGGTGTGAGAGCTAATTCAATCAAGGAAACACTGCATGTTGGTGAAGGGCATATTGAAGAAGGATCAGCAAGGTGGATTCTGTGGGAGAACAACTCCATTTGGCTCACTAACTTCACACACCATCAGGCTTCCAAGCAGCTCTCAAGGAAACTCAGTTTTCACACTCTATGCTTAGTGCCCTTTGAGTGCATTATCTAGGAATGAACCTGGTAGAGCATCCCACACAAACGAATGCTCCACATGCGGGTTTCACATGCCACCAACTCCACATTCACAGGCAACTTCAGTGCCACAGCCGTTTGCAGATAGCCCTCAATGCAAAGGCTCTAGACGCAAATATTGGTGTGAGAGCTAATTCAATCAAGGGAACACTGCATGTTGGTGAAGGGCATATTGAAGAAGGATCAGCCGAGTGGATCTTGTGGGAGAACAACTCCATTTGGCTCACTAACTTCACACACCATCAGGCTTCCAAGCAGCTCTCAAGGAAACTCAGTTTTCACACCCTATGCTTAGTGCCCTTTGTGTGCCTAGGACTGAAATGAAGCTTGGCGAGGATCCCACACAAATGAATGCTCCACATGCGGGTTTCACATGCCACCAACTCCACATTCACAGGCAACTTCAGCGCCACAGCCATTTTCAGATAACCCTCAATGCAAAGGCTCTAGACGCAAATAATGGTGTGAGAGCTAATTCAATCAAGGAAACACTGCATGTTGGTGAAGGGCATATTGAAGAAGGATCAGCAAAGTGGATTCTGTGGGAGAACAACTCCATTTGGCTCACTAACTTCACACACCATCAGGCTTCCAAGCAGCTCTCAAGGAAACTCAGTTTTCACACTCTATGCTTAGTGCCCTTTGAGTGCATTATCTAGGAATGAACCTGGTAGAGCATCCCACACAAACGAATGCTCCACATGCGGGTTTCACATGCCACCAACTCCACATTCACAGGCAACTTCAGCGCCACAGCCGTTTTCAGATAGCTCTCAATGCAAAGGCTCTAGACGCAAATATTGGTGTGAGAGCTAATTCAATCAAGGAAACACTGCATGTTGGTGAAGGGCATATTGAAGAAGGATCAGCCGAGTGGTTCTTGTGGGAGAACAACTCCATTTGGCTCACTAACTTCACACACCATCAGGCTTCCAAGCAGCTCTCAAGGAAACTCAGTTTTCACACCCTATGCTTAGTGCCCTTTGTGTGCCTAGGACTGAAATGAAACTTGGCGAGGATCTCACACAAATGAATGCTCCACATGCGGGTTTCACATGCCACCAACTCCACATTCACAGGCAACTTCAGCGCCACAGCCGTTTTCAGATAGCTCTCAATGCAAAGGCTCTAGACGCAAATATTGGTGTGAGAGCTAATTCAATCAAGGGAACACTGCATGTTGGTGAAGGGCATATTGAAGAAGGATCAGCCGAGTGGATCTTGTGGGAGAACAACTCCATTTGGCTCACTAACTTCACACACCATCAGGCTTCCAAGCAGCTCTCAAGGAAACTCAGTTTTCACACCCTATGCTTAGTGCCCTTTGTGTGCCTAGGACTGAAATGAAGCTTGGCGAGGATCCCACACAAAATGAATGCTCCACATGCGGGTTTCACATGCCACCAACTCCACATTCACAGGCAACTTCAGCGCCACAGCCATTTTCAGATAGCCCTCAATGCAAAGGCTCTAGACGCAAATAATGGTGTGAGAGCTAATTCAATCAAGGAAACACTGCATGTTGGTGAAGGGCATATTGAAGAAGGATCAGCAAGGTGGATTCTGTGGGAGAACAACTCCATTTGGCTCACTAACTTCACACACCATCAGGCTTCCAAGCAGCTCTCAAGGAAACTCAGTTTTCACACTCTATGCTTAGTGCCCTTTGAGTGCATTATCTAGGAATGAACCTGGTAGAGCATCCCACACAAACGAATGCTCCACATGCGGGTTTCACATGCCACCAACTCCACATTCACAGGCAACTTCAGCGCCACAGCCGTTTTCAGATAGCTCTCAATGCAAAGGCTCTAGACGCACATATTGGTGTGAGAGCTAATTAAATCAAGGGAACACTGCATGTTGGTGAAGGGCATATTGAAGAAGGATCAGCCGAGTGGTTCTTGTGGGAGAACAACTCCATTTGGCTCACTAACTTCACACACCATCAGGCTTCCAAGCAGCTCTCAAGGAAACTCAGTTTTCACACCCTATGCTTAGTGCCCTTTGTGTGCCTAGGACTGAAATGAAGCTTGGCGAGGATCCCAGACAAACGAATGCTCCACATGCGGGTTTCACATGCCACCAACTCCACATTCACAGGCAACTTCAGCGCCACAGCCATTTTCAGATAGCCCTCAATGCAAAGGCTCTAGACGCAAATAATGGTGTGAGAGCAAATTCAATCAAGGGAACACTGCATGTTGGTGAAGGGCATATTGAAGAAGGATCAGCAAAGTGGATTCTGTGGGAGAACAACTCCATTTGGCTCACTAACTTCACACACCATCAGGCTTCCAAGCAGCTCTCAAGGAAACTCAGTTTTCACACTCTATGCTTAGTGCCCTTTGAGTGCATTATCTAGGAATGAACCTGGTAGAGCATCCCACACAAACGAATGCTCCACATGCGGGTTTCACATGCCACCAACTCCACATTCACAGGCAACTTCAGTGCCACAGCCGTTTACAGATAGCCCTCAATGCAAAGGCTCTAGACGCAAATATTGGTGTGAGAGCTAATTCAATCAAGGAAACACTGCATGTTGGTGAAGGGCATATTGAAGAAGGATCAGCCGAGTGGTTCTTGTGGGAGAGCAACTCTATTTGGCTCCCTAAGTTCACACACCATCAGGCTTCCAAGCAGCTCTCAAGGAAACTCAGTTTTCACACTCTATGCTTAGTGCCCTTTGAGTGCATTATCTAGGAATGAACCTGGTAGAGCATCCCACACAAACGAATGCTCCACATGCGGGTTTCACATGCCACCAACTCCACATTCACAGGCACCTTCAGCGCCACAGCTGTTTTCAATAGCCCTCAATGCAAAGGCTCTAGACGCAAATATTGGTGTGAGAGCTAATTCAATCAAGGAAACACTGCATGTTGGTGAAGGGCATATTGAAGAAGGATCAGCCGAGTCGTTCTTGTGGGAGAACAACTCCATTTGGCTCACTAACTTCACACACCATCAGGCTTCCAAGCAGCTCTCAAGGAAACTCAGTTTTCACACCCTATGCTTAGTGCCCTTTGTGTGCCTAGGACTGAAATGAAACTTGGCGAGGATCTCACACAAATGAATGCTCCACATGCGGGTTTCACATGCCACCAACTCCACATTCACAGGCAACTTCAGCGCCACAGCCGTTTTCAGATAGCTCTCAATGCAAAGGCTCTAGACGCAAATATTGGTGTGAGAGCTAATTCAATCAAGGGAACACTGCATGTTGGTGAAGGGCATATTGAAGAAGGATCAGCCGAGTGGATCTTGTGGGAGAACAACTCCATTTGGCTCACTAACTTCACACACCATCAGGCTTCCAAGCAGCTCTCAAGGAAACTCAGTTTTCACACCCTATGCTTAGTGCCCTTTGTGTGCCTAGGACTGAAATGAAGCTTGGCGAGGATCCCACACAAAATGAATGCTCCACATGCGGGTTTCACATGCCACCAACTCCACATTCACAGGCAACTTCAGCGCCACAGCCATTTTCAGATAGCCCTCAATGCAAAGGCTCTAGACGCAAATAATGGTGTGAGAGCTAATTCAATCAAGGAAACACTGCATGTTGGTGAAGGGCATATTGAAGAAGGATCAGCAAGGTGGATTCTGTGGGAGAACAACTCCATTTGGCTCACTAACTTCACACACCATCAGGCTTCCAAGCAGCTCTCAAGGAAACTCAGTTTTCACACTCTATGCTTAGTGCCCTTTGAGTGCATTATCTAGGAATGAACCTGGTAGAGCATCCCACACAAACGAATGCTCCACATGCGGGTTTCACATGCCACCAACTCCACATTCACAGGCAACTTCAGCGCCACAGCCGTTTTCAGATAGCTCTCAATGCAAAGGCTCTAGACGCACATATTGGTGTGAGAGCTAATTCAATCAAGGAAACACTGCATGTTGGTGAAGGGCATATTGAAGAAGGATCAGCCGAGTGGTTCTTGTGGGAGAACAACTCCATTTGGCTCACTAACTTCACACACCATCAGGCTTCCAAGCAGCTCTCAAGGAAACTCAGTTTTCACACCCTATGCTTAGTGCCCTTTGTGTGCCTAGGACTGAAATGAAGCTTGGCGAGGATCCCAGACAAACGAATGCTCCACATGCGGGTTTCACATGCCACCAACTCCACATTCACAGGCAACTTCAGCGCCACAGCCATTTTCAGATAGCCCTCAATGCAAAGGCTCTAGACGCAAATAATGGTGTGAGAGCTAATTCAATCAAGGGAACACTGCATGTTGGTGAAGGGCATATTGAAGAAGGATCAGCAAAGTGGATTCTGTGGGAGAACAACTCCATTTGGCTCACTAACTTCACACACCATCAGGCTTCCAAGCAGCTCTCAAGGAAACTCAGTTTTCACACTCTATGCTTAGTGCCCTTTGAGTGCATTATCTAGGAATGAACCTGGTAGAGCATCCCACACAAACGAATGCTCCACATGCGGGTTTCACATGCCACCAACTCCACATTCACAGGCAACTTCAGTGCCACAGCCGTTTACAGATAGCCCTCAATGCAAAGGCTCTAGACGCAAATATTGGTGTGAGAGCTAATTCAATCAAGGAAACACTGCATGTTGGTGAAGGGCATATTGAAGAAGGATCAGCCGAGTGGTTCTTGTGGGAGAACAACTCCATTTGGCTCACTAACTTCACACACCATCAGGCTTCCAAGCAGCTCTCAAGGAAACTCAGTTTTCACACCCTATGCTTAGTGCCCTTTGAGTGCATTATCTAGGAATGAACCTGGTAGAGCATCCCACACAAACGAATGCTCCACATGCGGGTTTCACATGCCACCAACTGCACATTCACAGGCAACTTCAGTGCCACAGCCGTTTTCAGATAGCCCTCAATGCAAAGGCTCTAGACGCAAATATTGGTGTGAGAGCTAATTCAATCAAGGAAACACTGCATGTTGGTGAAGGGCATATTGAAGAAGGATCAGCCGAGTCGTTCTTGTGGGAGAACAACTCCATTTGGCTCACTAACTTCACACACCATCAGGCTTCCAAGCAGCTCTCAAGGAAACTCAGTTTTCACACTCTATGCTTAGTGCCCTTTGAGTGCATTATCTAGGAATGAACCTGGTAGAGCATCCCACACAAACGAATGCTCCACATGCGGGTTTCACATACCACCAACTCCACATTCACAGGCACCTTCAGCGCCACAGCTGTTTTCAATAGCCCTCAATGCAAAGGCTCTAGACGCAAATATTGGTGTGAGAGCTAATTCAATCAAGGAAACACTGCATGTTGGTGAAGAGCATATTGAAGAAGGATCAGCCGAGTGGTTCTTGTGGGAGAACAACTCCATTTGGCTCACTAACTTCACACACCATCAGGCTTCCAAGCAGCTCTCAAGGAAACTCAGTTTTCACACCCTATGCTTAGTGCCCTTTGTGTGCCTAGGACTGAAATGAAACTTGGCGAGGATCTCACACAAATGAATGCTCCACATGCGGGTTTCACATGCCACCAACTCCACATTCACAGGCAACTTCAGCGCCACAGCCGTTTTCAGATAGCTCTCAATGCAAAGGCTCTAGACGCAAATATTGGTGTGAGAGCTAATTCAATCAAGGGAACACTGCATGTTGGTGAAGGGCATATTGAAGAAGGATCAGCCGAGTGGATCTTGTGGGAGAACAACTCCATTTGGCTCACTAACTTCACACACCATCAGGCTTCCAAGCAGCTCTCAAGGAAACTCAGTTTTCACACCCTATGCTTAGTGCCCTTTGTGTGCCTAGGACTGAAATGAAGCTTGGCGAGGATCCCACACAAAATGAATGCTCCACATGCGGGTTTCACATGCCACCAACTCCACATTCACAGGCAACTTCAGCGCCACAGCCATTTTCAGATAGCCCTCAATGCAAAGGCTCTAGACGCAAATAATGGTGTGAGAGCTAATTCAATCAAGGAAACACTGCATGTTGGTGAAGGGCATATTGAAGAAGGATCAGCAAAGTGGATTCTGTGGGAGAACAACTCCATTTGGCTCACTAACTTCACACACCATCAGGCTTCCAAGCAGCTCTCAAGGAAACTCAGTTTTCACACTCTATGCTTAGTGCCCTTTGAGTGCATTATCTAGGAATGAACCTGGTAGAGCATCCCACACAAACGAATGCTCCACATGCGGGTTTCACATGCCACCAACTCCACATTCACAGGCAACTTCAGCGCCACAGCCGTTTTCAGATAGCTCTCAATGCAAAGGCTCTAGACGCAAATATTGGTGTGAGAGCTAATTCAATCAAGGGAACACTGCATGTTGGTGAAGGGCATATTGAAGAAGGATCAGCCGAGTGGTTCTTGTGGGAGAACAACTCCATTTGGCTCACTAACTTCACACACCATCAGGCTTCCAAGCAGCTCTCAAGGAAACTCAGTTTTCACACCCTATGCTTAGTGCCCTTTGTGTGCCTAGGACTGAAATGAAACTTGGCGAGGATCTCACACAAATGAATGCTCCACATGCGGGTTTCACATGCCACCAACTCCACATTCACAGGCAACTTCAGTGCCACAGCCGTTTACAGATAGCCCTCAATGCAAAGGCTCTAGACGCAAATATTGGTGTGAGAGCTAATTCAATCAAGGAAACACTGCATGTTGGTGAAGGGCATATTGAAGAAGGATCAGCCGAGTGGTTCTTGTGGGAGAGCAACTCTATTTGGCTCCCTAAGTTCACACACCATCAGGCTTCCAAGCAGCTCTCAAGGAAACTCAGTTTTCACACTCTATGCTTAGTGCCCTTTGAGTGCATTATCTAGGAATGAACCTGGTAGAGCATCCCACACAAACGAATGCTCCACATGCGGGTTTCACATGCCACCAACTCCACATTCACAGGCACCTTCAGCGCCACAGCTGTTTTCAATAGCCCTCAATGCAAAGGCTCTAGACGCAAATATTGGTGTGAGAGCTAATTCAATCAAGGGAACACTGCATGTTGGTGAAGGGCATATTGAAGAAGGATCAGCCGAGTGGATCTTGTGGGAGAACAACTCCATTTGGCTCACTAACTTCACACACCATCAGGCTTCCAAGCAGCTCTCAAGGAAACTCAGTTTTCACACCCTATGCTTAGTGCCCTTTGTGTGCCTAGGACTGAAATGAAGCTTGGCGAGGATCCCACACAAATGAATGCTCCACATGCGGGTTTCACATGCCACCAACTCCACATTCACAGGCAACTTCAGCGCCACAGCCATTTTCAGATAACCCTCAATGCAAAGGCTCTACACGCAAATAATGGTGTGAGAGCTAATTCAATCAAGGAAACACTGCATGTTGGTGAAGGGCATATTGAAGAAGGATCAGCAAAGTGGATTCTGTGGGAGAACAACTCCATTTGGCTCACTAACTTCACACACCATCAGGCTTCCAAGCAGCTCTCAAGGAAACTCAGTTTTCACACTCTATGCTTAGTGCCCTTTGAGTGCATTATCTAGGAATGAACCTGGTAGAGCATCCCACACAAACGAATGCTCCACATGCGGGTTTCACATGCCACCAACTCCACATTCACAGGCAACTTCAGCGCCACAGCCGTTTTCAGATAGCTCTCAATGCAAAGGCTCTAGACGCAAATATTGGTGTGAGAGCTAATTCAATCAAGGAAACACTGCATGTTGGTGAAGGGCATATTGAAGAAGGATCAGCCGAGTGGTTCTTGTGGGAGAACAACTCCATTTGGCTCACTAACTTCACACACCATCAGGCTTCCAAGCAGCTCTCAAGGAAACTCAGTTTTCACACCCTATGCTTAGTGCCCTTTGAGTGCATTATCTAGGAATGAACCTGGTAGAGCATCCCACACAAACGAATGCTCCACATGCGGGTTTCACATGCCACCAACTGCACATTCACAGGCAACTTCAGTGCCACAGCCGTTTTCAGATAGCCCTCAATGCAAAGGCTCTAGACGCAAATATTGGTGTGAGAGCTAATTCAATCAAGGAAACACTGCATGTTGGTGAAGGGCATATTGAAGAAGGATCAGCCGAGTCGTTCTTGTGGGAGAACAACTCCATTTGGCTCACTAACTTCACACACCATCAGGCTTCCAAGCAGCTCTCAAGGAAACTCAGTTTTCACACTCTATGCTTAGTGCCCTTTGAGTGCATTATCTAGGAATGAACCTGGTAGAGCATCCCACACAAACGAATGCTCCACATGCGGGTTTCACATACCACCAACTCCACATTCACAGGCACCTTCAGCGCCACAGCTGTTTTCAATAGCCCTCAATGCAAAGGCTCTAGACGCAAATATTGGTGTGAGAGCTAATTCAATCAAGGAAACACTGCATGTTGGTGAAGAGCATATTGAAGAAGGATCAGCCGAGTGGTTCTTGTGGGAGAAAAACTCCATTTGGCTCACTAACTTCACACACCATCAGGCTTCCAAGCAGCTCTCAAGGAAACTCAGTTTTCACACCCTATGCTTAGTGCCCTTTGTGTGCCTAGGACTGAAATGAAACTTGGCGAGGATCTCACACAAATGAATGCTCCACATGCGGGTTTCACATGCCACCAACTCCACATTCACAGGCAACTTCAGCGCCACAGCCGTTTTCAGATAGCTCTCAATGCAAAGGCTCTAGACGCAAATATTGGTGTGAGAGCTAATTCAATCAAGGGAACACTGCATGTTGGTGAAGGGCATATTGAAGAAGGATCAGCCGAGTGGATCTTGTGGGAGAACAACTCCATTTGGCTCACTAACTTCACACACCATCAGGCTTCCAAGCAGCTCTCAAGGAAACTCAGTTTTCACACCCTATGCTTAGTGCCCTTTGTGTGCCTAGGACTGAAATGAAGCTTGGCGAGGATCCCACACAAAATGAATGCTCCACATGCGGGTTTCACATGCCACCAACTCCACATTCACAGGCAACTTCAGCGCCACAGCCATTTTCAGATAGCCCTCAATGCAAAGGCTCTAGACGCAAATAATGGTGTGAGAGCTAATTCAATCAAGGAAACACTGCATGTTGGTGAAGGGCATATTGAAGAAGGATCAGCAAAGTGGATTCTGTGGGAGAACAACTCCATTTGGCTCACTAACTTCACACACCATCAGGCTTCCAAGCAGCTCTCAAGGAAACTCAGTTTTCACACTCTATGCTTAGTGCCCTTTGAGTGCATTATCTAGGAATGAACCTGGTAGAGCATCCCACACAAACGAATGCTCCACATGCGGGTTTCACATGCCACCAACTCCACATTCACAGGCAACTTCAGCGCCACAGCCGTTTTCAGATAGCTCTCAATGCAAAGGCTCTAGACGCAAATATTGGTGTGAGAGCTAATTCAATCAAGGGAACACTGCATGTTGGTGAAGGGCATATTGAAGAAGGATCAGCCGAGTGGTTCTTGTGGGAGAACAACTCCATTTGGCTCACTAACTTCACACACCATCAGGCTTCCAAGCAGCTCTCAAGGAAACTCAGTTTTCACACCCTATGCTTAGTGCCCTTTGTGTGCCTAGGACTGAAATGAAACTTGGCGAGGATCTCACACAAATGAATGCTCCACATGCGGGTTTCACATGCCACCAACTCCACATTCACAGGCAACTTCAGCGCCACAGCCGTTTTCAGATAGCCCTCAATGCAAAGGCTCTAGACGCAAATATTGGTGTGAGAGCTAATTCAATCAAGGAAACACTGCATGTTGGTGAAGAGCATATTGAAGAAGAATCAGCCGAGTGGTTCTTGTGGGAGAACAACTCCATTTGGCTCACTAACTTCACACACCATCAGGCTTCCAAGCAGCTCTCAAGGAAACTCAGTTTTCACACTCTATGCTTAGTGCCCTTTGAGTGCATTATCTAGGAATGAACCTGGTAGAGCATCCCACACAAACGATGCTCCACATGCGGGTTTCACATGCCACCAACTCCACATTCACAGGCAACTTCAGCGCCACAGCCGTTTTCAATAGCCCTCAATGCAAAGGCTCTAGACGCAAATATTGGTGTGAGAGCTAATTCATTCATGGAAACACTGCATGTTGGTGAAGGGCATATTGAAGAAGGATCAGCCGAGTGGTTCTTGTGGGAGAACAACTCCATTTGGCTCACTAACTTCACACACCATCAGGCTTCCAAGCAGCTCTCAAGGAAACTCAGTTTTCACACTCTATGCTTAGTGCCCTTTGTGTGTCTAGGACTGAAATAAAACTTGGCGAGGATCTCACACAAATGAATGCTCCACATGCGGGTTTCACATGCCACCAACTCCACATTCACAGGCAACTTCAGCGCCACAGCCGTTTTCAGATAGCCCTCAATGCAAAGGCTCTAGACGCAAATATTGGTGTGAGAGCTAATTCAATCAAGGAAACACTGCATGTTGGTGAAGGGCATATTGAAGAACGATCAGCCGAGTGGTTCTTGTGGGAGAACAACTCCATTTGGCTCACTAACTTCACACACCATCAGGCTTCCAAGCAGCTCTCAAGGAAACTCAGTTTTCACACTCTATGCTTAGTGCCCTTTGAGTGCATTATCTAGGAATGAACCTGGTAGAGCATCCCACACAAACGAATGCTCCACATGCGGGTTTCACATGCCACCAACTCCACATTCACAGGCACCTTCAGCGCCACAACTGTTTGCAGATACCCCTCAATGCAAAGGCTCTAGACGCAAATATTGGTGTGAGAGCTAATTCAATCAAGGAAACACTGCATGTTGGTGAAGGGCATATTGAAGAAGGATCAGCCGAGTGGTTCTTGTGGGAGAACAACTCCATTTGGCTCACTAACTTCACACACCATCAGGCTTCCAAGCAGCTCTCAAGGAAACTCAGTTTTCACACTCTATGCTTAGTGCCCTTTGAGTGCATTATCTAGGAATGAACCTGGTAGAGCATCCCACACAAACGATGCTCCACATGCGGGTTTCACATGCCACCAACTCCACATTCACAGGCACCTTAAGCGCCACAGCTGTTTTCAATAGCCCTCAATGCAAAGGCTCTAGACGCAAATATTGGTGTGAGAGCTAATTCATTCATGGAAACACTGCATGTTGGTGAAGGGCATATTGAAGAAGGATCAGCCGAGTGGTTCTTGTGGGAGAACAACTCCATTTGGCTCACTAACTTCACACACCATCAGGCTTCCAAGCAGCTCTCAAGGAAACTCAGTTTTCACACTCTATGCTTAGTGCCCTTTGAGTGCATTATCTAGGAATGAACCTGGTAGAGCATCCCACACAAACGATGCTCCACATGCGGGTTTCACATGCCACCAACTCCACATTCACAGGCAACTTCAGTGCCACAGCCGTTTTCAGATAGCCCTCAATGCAAAGGCTCTAGACGCAAATATTGGTGTGAGAGCTAATTCAATCAAGGAAACACTGCATGTTGGTGAAGGGTATATTGAAGAAGGATCAGCCGAGTGGTTCTTGTGGGAGAGCAACTCCATTTGGCTCACTAACTTCACACACCATCAGGCTTCCAAGCAGCTCTCAAGGAAACTCAGTTTTCACACTCTATGCTTAGTGCCCTTTGAGTGCATTATCTAGGAATGAACCTGGTAGAGCATCCCACACAAACGAATGCTCCACATGCGGGTTTCACATGCCACCAACTCCACATTCACAGGCAACTTCAGCGCCACAGCCATTTTCAGATAGCTCTCAATGCAAAGGCTCTAGACGCAAATATTGGTGTGAGAGCTAATTCAATCAAGGGAACACTGCATGTTGGTGAAGGGCATATTGAAGAAGGATCAGCCGAGTGGTTCTTGTGGGAGAACAACTCCATTTGGCTCACTAACTTCACACACCATCAGGCTTCCAAGCAGCTCTCAAGGAAACTCAGTTTTCACACTCTATGCTTAGTGCCCTTTGAGTGCATTATCTAGGAATGAACCTGGTAGAGCATCCCACACAAACGAATGCTCCACATGCGGGTTTCACATGCCACCAACTCCACATTCACAGGCACCTTCAGCGCCACAGCCGTTTTCAGATAGCCCTCAATGCAAAGGCTCTAGACGCAAATATTGGTGTGAGAGCTAATTCAATCAAGGAAACACTGCATGTTGGTGAAGGGCATATTGAAGAAGGATCAGCCGAGTGGTTCTTGTGGGAGAACAACTCCATTTGGCTCACTAACTTCACACACCATCAGGCTTCCAAGCAGCTCTCAAGGAAACTCAGTTTTCACACCCTATGCTTAGTGCCCTTTGTGTGCCAAAGACTGAAATGAAACTTGGCGAGGATCTCACACAAACGAATGCTCCACATGCGGGTTTCACATGCCACCAACTCCACATTCACAGCAACTTCAGCGCCACAGCCGTTTTCAGATAGCTCTCAATGCAAAGGCTCTAGATGCAAATATTGGTGTGAGAGCTAATTCAATCAAGGAAACACTGCATGTTGGTGAAGGGCATATTGAAGAAGGATCAGCCGAGTGGTTCTTGTGGGAGAACAACTCCATTTGGCTCACTAACTTCACACACCATCAGGCTTCCAAGCAGCTCTCAAGGAAACTCAGTTTTCACACTCTATGCTTAGTGCCCTTTGAGTGCATTATCTAGTAATGAACGTGGTAGAGCATCCCACACAAACGATGCTCCACATGCGGGTTTCACATGCCACCAACTCCACATTCACAGGCAACTTCAGCGCCACAGCCGTTTGCAGATAGCTCTCAATGCAAAGGCTCTAGACGCAAATATTGGTGTGAGAGCTAATTCAATCAAGGAAACACTGCATGTTGGTGAAGGGCATATTGAAGAAGGATCAGCCGAGTGGTTCTTGTGGGAGAACAACTCCATTTGGCTCACTAACTTCACACACCATCAGGCTTCCAAGCAGCTCTCAAGGAAACTCAGTTTTCACACCCTATGCTTAGTGCCCTTTGTGTGCCTAGGACTGAAATGAAACTTGGCGAGGATCTCACACAAATGAATGCTTCACATGCGGGTTTCACATGCCACCAACTCCACATTCACAGGCAACTTCAGCGCCACAGCCGTTTTCAGATAGCCCTCAATGCAAAGGCTCTAGACGCAAATATTGGTGTGAGAGCTAATTCAATCAAGGAAACACTGCATGTTGGTGAAGGGCATATTGAAGAAGGATCAGCCGAGTGGTTCTTGTGGGAGAACAACTCCATTTGGCTCACTAACTTCACACACCATCAGGCTTCCAAGCAGCTCTCAAGGAAACTCAGTTTTCGCACCCTATGCTTAGTGCCCTTTGTGTGCCTAGGACTGAAATGAAGCTTGGCGAGGATCCCACACAAACGAATGCTCCACATGCGGGTTTCACATGCCACCAATTCCACATTCACAGGCAACTTCAGCGCCACAGCCATTTTCAGATAGCCCTCAATGCAAAGGCTCTAGACGCAAATATTGGTGTGAGAGCTAATTCAATCAAGGAAACACTGCATGTTGGTGAAGGGCATATTGAAGAAGGATCAGCCGAATGGATCTTGTGGGAGAGCAACTCCATTTGGCTCACTAACTTCACACACCATCAGGCTCCCAAGCAGCTCTCAAGGAAACTCAGTTTTCACACTCTATGCTTAGTGCCCTTTGTGAGCCTAGGACAGAAATGAAGCTTGGTGAGGATACCACAGAAACGAATGCTCCACATGCGGGTTTCACATGGCACCAACTCCACATTCACAGGCAACTTCAGCACCACAGCCGTTTTCAGATAGCCCTCAATGCAAAGGCTCTAGACACAAATATTGGTGTGAGAGCTAATTCAATCAAGGAAACACTGCATGTTGGTGAAGGGCATATTGAAGAAGGATCAGCTGAGTGGTTCTTGTGGGAGAACAACTCCATTTGGCTCACTAACTTCACACACCATCAGGCTTCCAAGCAGCTCTCAAGGAAACTCAGTTTTCACACTCTATGCTTAGTGCCCTTTGAGTGCATTATCTAGGAATGAACCTGGTAGAGCATCCCACACAAACGAACGCTCCACATGCGGGTTTCACATGCCACCAACTCCACATTCACAGGCAACTTCAGCGCCACAGCCGTTTTCAGATAGCTCTCAATGCAAAGGCTCTAGATGCAAATATTGGTGTGAGAGCTAATTCAATCAAGGAAACACTGCATGTTGGTGAAGGGCATATTGAAGAAGGATCAGCCGAGTGGTTCTTGTGGGAGAACAACTCCATTTGGTTCACTAACTTCACACACCATCAGGCTTCCAAGCAGCTCTCAAGGAAACTCAGTTTTCACACTCTATGCTTAGTGCCCTTTGAGTGCATTATCTAGGAATGAACCTGGTAGAGCATCCCACACAAACGAATGCTCCACATGCGGGTTTCACATGCCACCAACTCCACATTCACAGCCACCTTCAGCGCCACAGCTGTTTTCAATAGCCCTCAATGCAAAGGCTCTAGACGCAAATATTGGTGTGAGAGCTAATTCATTCATGGAAACACTGCATGTTGGTGAAGGGCATATTGAAGAAGGATCAGCCGAGTGGTTCTTGTGGGAGAACAACTCCATTTGGCTCACTAACTTCACACACCATCAGGCTTCCAAGCAGCTCTCAAGGAAACTCAGTTTTCACACCCTATGCTTAGTGCCCTTTGTGTGCCTAGGACTGAAATGAACCTGGTAGAGCATCCCACACAAACGAAGGCTCCACATGCGGGTTTCACATGCCACCAACTCCACATTCACAGGCAACTTCAGCGCCACAGCCGTTTTCAGATAGCCCTCAATGCAAAGGCTCTAGACGCAAATATTGGTGTGAGAGCTAATTCAATCAAGGAAACACTGCATGTTGGTGAAGGGCATATTGAAGAAGGATCAGCAAAGTGGATTCTGTGGGAGAACAACTCCATTTGGCTCACTAACTTCACACACCATCAGGCTTCCAAGCAGCTCTCAAGGAAACTCAGTTTTCACACTCTATGCTTAGTGCCCTTTGAGTGCATTATCTAGGAATGAACCTGGTAGAGCATCCCACACAAACGATGCTCCACATGCGGGTTTCACATGCCACCAACTCCACATTCACA
Source organism: Ochotona princeps (assembly GCF_030435755.1). Lineage (NCBI taxonomy): Eukaryota > Metazoa > Chordata > Mammalia > Lagomorpha > Ochotonidae > Ochotona > Ochotona princeps. Next base: position 24,918 of record NW_026699799.1, on the reverse strand, counting down.
GGCAACTTCAGCGCCACAGCCGTTTGCAGATAGCTCTCAATGCAAAGGCTCTAGACGCAAATATTGGTGTGAGAGCTAATTCAATCAAGGAAACACTGCATGTTGGTGAAGGGCATATTGAAGAAGGATCAGCCGAGTGGTTCTTGTGGGAGAACAACTCCATTTGGCTCACTAACTTCACACACCATCAGGCTTCCAAGCAGCTCTCAAGGAAACTCAGTTTTCACACCCTATGCTTAGTGCCCTTTGTGTGCCTAGGACTGAAATGAAACTTGGCGAGGATCTCACACAAATGAATGCTTCACATGCGGGTTTCACATGCCACCAACTCCACATTCACAGGCAACTTCAGCGCCACAGCCGTTTTCAGATAGCTCTCAATGCAAAGGCTCTAGACGCAAATATTGGTGTGAGAGCTAATTCAATCAAGGAAACACTGCATGTTGGTGAAGGGCATATTGAAGAAGGATCAGCCGAGTGGTTCTTGTGGGAGAACAACTCCATTTGGCTCACTAACTTCACACACCATCAGGCTTCCAAGCAGCTCTCAAGGAAACTCAGTTTTCACACTCTATGCTTAGTGCCCTTTGAGTGCATTATCTAGGAATGAACCTGGTAGAGCATCCCACACAAACGAATGCTCCACATGCGGGTTTCACATGGCACCAACTCCACATTCACAGGCACCTTCAGCGCCACAGCTGTTTTCAATAGCCCTCAATGCAAAGGCTCTAGACGCAAATATTGGTGTGAGAGCTAATTCAATCAAGGAAACACTGCATGTTGGTGAAGAGCATATTGAAGAAGGATCAGCCGAGTGGTTCTTGTGGGAGAACAACTCCATTTGGCTCACTAACTTCACACACCATCAGGCTTCCAAGCAGCTCTCAAGGAAACTCAGTTTTCGCACCCTATGCTTAGTGCCCTTTGTGTGCCTAGGACTGAAATGAAGCTTGGCGAGGATCCCACACAAACGAATGCTCCACATGCGGGTTTCACATGCCACCAACTCCACATTCACAGGCAACTTCAGCGCCACAGCCATTTTCAGATAGCCCTCAATGCAAAGGCTCTAGACGCAAATATTGGTGTGAGAGCTAATTCAATCAAGGAAACACTGCATGTTGGTGAAGGGCATATTGAAGAAGGATCAGCCGAATGGATCTTGTGGGAGAGCAACTCCATTTGGCTCACTAACTTCACACACCATCAGGCTCCCAAGCAGCTCTCAAGGAAACTCAGTTTTCACACTCTATGCTTAGTGCCCTTTGTGAGCCTAGGACAGAAATGAAGCTTGGTGAGGATACCACAGAAACGAATGCTCCACATGCGGGTTTCACATGGCACCAACTCCACATTCACAGGCAACTTCAGCACCACAGCCGTTTTCAGATAGCCCTCAATGCAAAGGCTCTAGACGAAAATATTGGTGTGAGAGCTAATTCAATCAAGGAAACACTGCATGTTGGTGAAGGGCATATTGAAGAAGGATCAGCTGAGTGGTTCTTGTGGGAGAACAACTCCATTTGGCTCACTAACTTCACACACCATCAGGCTTCCAAGCAGCTCTCAAGGAAACTCAGTTTTCACACTCTATGCTTAGTGCCCTTTGAGTGCATTATCTAGGAATGAACCTGGTAGAGCATCCCACACAAACGAATGCTCCACATGCGGGTTTCACATGCCACCAACTCCACATTCACAGGCAACTTCAGTGCCACAGCCGTTTGCAGATAGCCCTCAATGCAAAGGCTCTAGACGCAAATATTGGTGTGAGAGCTAATTCAATCAAGGGAACACTGCATGTTGGTGAAGGGCATATTGAAGAAGGATCAGCCGAGTGGTTCTTGTGGGAGAACAACTCCATTTGGCTCACTAACTTCACACACCATCAGGCTTCCAAGCAGCTCTCAAGGAAACTCAGTTTTCACACTCTATGCTTAGTGCCCTTTGAGTGCATTATCTAGGAATGAACCTGGTAGAGCATCCCACACAAACGAATGCTCCACATGCGGGTTTCACATGCCACCAACTCCACATTCACAGGCACCTTCAGCGCCACAGCTGTTTTCAACAGCCCTCAATGCAAAGGCTCTAGACGCAAATATTGGTGTGAGAGCTAATTCAATCAAGGAAACACTGCATGTTGGTGAAGGGCATATTGAAGATGGATCAGCCGAGTGGTTCTTGTGGGAGAACAACTCCATTTGGCTCACTAACTTCACACACCATCAGGCTTCCAAGCAGCTCTCAAGGAAACTCAGTTTTCACTCCCTATGCTTAGTGCCCTTTGTGTGCCTAGGACTGAAATGAAGCTTGGTGAGGATCCCACACAAACGAATGCTCCACATGCGGGTTTCACATGCCACGAACTCCACATTCACAGGCACCTTCAGCGCCACAGCCATTTTCAGATAGCTCTCAATGCAAAGGCTCTAGACGCAAAGATTGGTGTGAGAGCTAATTCAATCAAGGGAACACTACATGTTGGTGAAGGGCATATTGAAGAAGGATCAGCCGAGTGGTTCTTGTGGGAGAACAACTCCATTTGGCTCACTAACTTCACACACCATCAGGCTTCCAAGCAGCTCTCAAGGAAACTCAGTTTTCACACCCTATGCTTAGTGCCCTTTGTGTGCCTAGGACTGAAATAAAACTTGGCGAGGATCTCACACAAATGAATGCTCCACATGCGGGTTTCACATGCCACCAACTCCACATTCACAGGCAACTTCAGCGCCACAGCCGTTTTCAGATAGCTCTCAATGCAAAGGCTCTAGACGCAAATATTGGTGTGAGAGCTAATTCAATCAAGGAAACACTGCATGTTGGTGAAGGGCATATTGAAGAAGGATCAGCCGAGTGTTTCTTGTGGGAGAACAACTCCATTTTGCTCACTAACTTCACACACCATCAGGCTTCCAAGCAGCTCTCAAGGAAACTCAGTTTTCACACTCTATGCTTAGTGCCCTTTGAGTGCATTATCTAGGAATGAAGCTGGTAGAGCATCCCACACAAACGAATGCTCCACATGCGGGTTTCACATGCCACCAACTCCACATTCACAGGCAACTTCAGCGCCACAGCCGTTTTCAGATAGCTCTCAATGCAAAGGCTCTAGACGCAAATATTGGTGTGAGAGCTAATTCAATCAAGGAAACACTGCATGTTGGTGAAGGGCATATTGAAGAAGGATCAGCCGAGTGGTTCTTGTGGGAGAACAACTCCATTTGGCTCACTAACTTCACACACCATCAGGCTTCCAAGCAGCTCTCAAGGAAACTCAGTTTTCACACTCTATGCTTAGTGCCCTTTGAGTGCATTATCTAGGAATGAACCTGGTAGAGCATCCCACACAAACGAATGCTCCACATGCGGGTTTCACATGGCACCAACTCCACATTCACAGGCAACTTCAGCGCCACAGCTGTTTTCAATAGCCCTCAATGCAAAGGCTCTAGACGCAAATATTGGTGTGAGAGCTAATTCAATCAAGGAAACACTGCATGTTGGTGAAGGGCATATTGAAGAAGGATCAGCCGAGTGGTTCTTGTGGGAGAACAACTCCATTTGGCTCACTAACTTCACACACATCAGGCTTCAAGCAGCTCTCAAGGAAACTCAGTTTTCACACCCTATGCTTAGTGCCGTTTGTGTGCCTAGGACTGAAATGAAGCTTGGCGAGGATCCCACACAAACGAATGCTCCACGTGCGGGTTTCACATGCCACCAACTCCACATTCACAGGCAACTTCAGCGCCACAGCCGTTTTCAGATAGCCCTCAATGCAAAGGCTCTAGACGCAAATATTGGTGTGAGAGCTAATTCAATCAAGGAAACACTGCATGTTGGTGAAGGGTATATTGAAGAAGGATCAGCCGAATGGATCTTGTGGGAGAGCAACTCCATTTGGCTCACTAACTTCACACACCATCAGGCTCCCAAGCGGCTATCAAGGAAACTCAGTTTTCACACTCTATGCTTAGTGCCCTTTGAGTGCATTATCTAGGAATGAACCTGGTAGAGCATCCCACACAAACGAATGCTCCACATGCGGGTTTCACATGCCACCAACTCCACATTCACAGGCAACTTCAGCGCCACAGCTGTTTTCAATAGCCCTCAATGCAAAGGCTCTAGACGCAAATATTGGTGTGAGAGCTAATTCAATCAAGGAAACACTGCATGTTGGTGAAGGGCATATTGAAGATGGATCAGCCGAGTGGTTCTTGTGGGAGAACAACTCCATTTGGCTCACTAACTTCACACACCCATCAGGCTTCCAAGCAGCTCTCAAGGAAACTCAGTTTTCACACCCTATGCTTAGTGCCCTTTGTGTGCCTAGGACTGAAATGAAGCTTGGTGAGGATCCCACACAAACGAATGCTCCACATGCGGGTTTCACATGCCACCAACTCCACATTCACAGGCACCTTCAGCGCCACAGCCATTTTCAGATAGCTCTCAATGCAAAGGCTCTAGACGCAAATATTGGTGTGAGAGCTAATTCAATCAAGGAAACACTGCATGTTGGTGAAGGGCATATTGAAGAAGGATCAGCCGAGTGTTTCTTGTGGGAGAACAACTCCATTTTGCTCACTAACTTCACACACCATCAGGCTTCCAAGCAGCTCTCAAGGAAACTCAGTTTTCACACTCTATGCTTAGTGCCCTTTGAGTGCATTATCTAGGAATGAACCTGGTAGAGCATCCCACACAAACGAATGCTCCACATGCGGGTTTCACATGCCACCAACTCCACATTCACAGGCAACTTCAGCGCCACAGCCATTTTCAGATAGCCCTCAATGCAAAGGCTCTAGACGCAAATATTGGTGTGAGAGCTAATTCATTCATGGAAACACTGCATGTTGGTGAAGGGCATATTGAAGAAGAATCAGCCGAGTGGTTCTTGTGGGAGAACAACTCCATTTGGCTCACTAACTTCACACACCATCAGGCTTCCAAGCAGCTCTCAAGGAAACTCAGTTTTCACACCCTATGCTTAGTGCCCTTTGTGTGCCTTGGACTGAAATAAAACTTGGCGAGGATCTCACACAAATGAATGCTCCACATGCGGGTTTCACATGACACCAACTCCACATTCACAGGCAACTTCAGCGCCACAGCCGTTTTCAGATAGCTCTCAATGCAAAGGCTCTAGACGCAAATATTGGTGTGAGAGCTAATTCAATCAAGGAAACACTGCATGTTGGTGAAGGGCATATTGAAGAAGGATCAGCCGAGTGTTTCTTGTGGGAGAACAACTCCATTTTGCTCACTAACTTCACACACCATCAGGCTTCCAAGCAGCTCTCAAGGAAACTCAGTTTTCACACTCTATGCTTAGTGCCCTTTGAGTGCATTATCTAGGAATGAACCTGGTAGAGCATCCCACACAAACGAATGCTCCACATGCGAGTTTCACATGCCACCAACTCCACATTCACAGGCAACTTCAGCGCCACAGCCATTTTCAGATAGCCCTCAATGCAAAGGCTCTAGACGCAAATATTGGTGTGAGAGCTAATTCATTCATGGAAACACTGCATGTTGGTGAAGGGCATATTGAAGAAGGATCAGCCGAGTGGTTCTTGTGGGAGAACAACTCCATTTGGCTCACTAACTTCACACACCATCAGGCTTCCAAGCAGCTCTCAAGGAAACTCAGTTTTCACACTCTATGCTTAGTGCCCTTTGAGTGCATTATCTAGGAATGAACCTGGTAGAGCATCCCACACAAACGAATGCTCCACATGCGGGTTTCACATGCCACCAACTCCACATTCACAGGCAACTTCAGCGCCACAGCCATTTTCAGATAGCCTTCAATGCAAAGGCTCTAGACGCAAATATTGGTGTGAGAGCTAATTCAATCAAGGAAACACTGCATGTTGGTGAAGGGCATATTGAAGAAGGATCAGCCGAGTGGTTCTTGTGGGAGAACAACTCCATTTGGCTCACTAACTTCACACACCATCAGGCTTCCAAGCAGCTCTCAAGGAAACTCAATTTTCACACCCTATGGTTAGTGGCCTTTGTGTGCCTAGGACTGAAATGAAACTTGGTGAGGATCTCACACAAATGAATGCTCCACATGCGGGTTTCACATGCCACCAACTCCACATTCACAGGCAACTTCAGCGCCACAGCCGTTTTCAGATAGCTATCAATGCAAAGGCTCTAGACGCAAATATTGGTGTGAGAGCTAATTCAATCAAGGAAACACTGCATGTTGGTGAAGGGCATATTGAAGAAGGATCAGCCGAGTGGTTCTTGTGGGAGAACAACTCCATTTGGCTCACTAACTTCACACACCATCAGGCTTCCAAGCAGCTCTCAAGGAAACTCAGTTTTCACACTCTATGCTTAGTGCCCTTTGAGTGCATTATCTAGGAATGACACCTGGTAGAGCATCCCACACAAACGAATGCTCCACATGCGGGTTTCACATGCCACCAACTCCACATTCACAGGCAACTTCAGCGCCACAGCCGTTTTCAGTTAGCCCTCAATGCAAAGGCTCTAGATGCAAATATTGGTGTGAGAGCTAATTCAATCAAGGAAACACTGCATGTTGGTGAAGGGCATATTGAAGAAGGATCAGCCGAGTGTTTCTTGTGGGAGAACAACTCCATTTGGCTCACTACTTCACACACCATCAGGCTTCCAAGCAGCTCACAAGGAAACTCAGTTTTCACACTCTATGCTTAGTGCCCTTGTGTGCCTAGGACAGAAATGAAGCTTGGTGAGGATCCCACACAAACGAATGCTCCACATGCGGGTTTCACATGGCACCAACTCCACATTCACAGGCACCTTCAGCACCACAGCCATTTTCAGATAGCCCTCAATGCAAAGGCTCTAGACGCAAATATTGGTGTGAGAGCTAATTCAATCAAGGGAACACTACATGTTGGTGAAGGGCATATTGAAGAAGGATCAGCCGAGTGGTTCTTGTGGAGAACAACTCCATTTGGCTCACTAACTTCACACACCATCAGGCTTCCAAGCAGCTCTCAAGGAAACTCAGTTTTCACACCCTATGCTTAGTGCCCTTTGTGTGCCTAGGACTGAAATGAAGCTTGGCGAGGATCTCACACAAATGAATGCTCCACATGCGGGTTTCACATGACACCAACTCCACATTCACAGGCAACTTCAGCTCCACAGCCGTTTTCAGATAGCTCTCAATGCAAAGGCTCTAGACGCAAATATTGGTGTGAGAGCTAATTCAATCAAGGAAACACTGCATGTTGGTGAAGGGCATATTGAAGAAGGATCAGCCGAGTGTTTCTTGTGGGAGAACAACTCCATTTGGCTCACTAACTTCACACACCATCAGGCTTCCAAGCAGCTCTCAAGGAAACTCAGTTTTCACACTCTATGCTTAGTGCCCTTTGAGTTAGGAATGAACCTGGTAGAGCATCCCACACAAACGAATGCTCCACATGCGGGTTTCACATGCCACCAACTCCACATTCACAGGCAACTTCAGCGCCACAGCCATTTTCAGATAGCCCTCAATGCAAAGGCTCTAGACGCAAATATTGGTGTGAGAGCTAATTCAATCAAGGAAACACTGCATGTTGGTGAAGAGCATATTGAAGAAGGATCAGCCGAGTGGTTCTTGTGGGAGAACAACTCCATTTGGCTCACTAACTTCACACACCATCAGGCTTCCAAGCAGCTCTCAAGGAAACTCAGTTTTCACACCCTATGCTTAGTGCCCTTTGTGTGCCTAGGACTGAAATGAAACTTGGCGAGGATCTCACACAATTAATGCTCCACATGCGGGTTTCACATGCCACCAACTCCACATTCACAGGCAACTTCAGCGCCACAGCCGTTTTCAGATACCTCTCAATGCAAAGGCTCTAGACGCAAATATTGGTGTGAGAGCTAATTCAATCAAGGAAACACTGCATGTTGGTGAAGGGCATATTGAAGAAGGATCAGCCGAGTGGTTCTTGTGGGAGAACAACTCCATTTGGCTCACTAACTTCACACACCCTCAGGCTTCCAAGCAGCTCTCAAGGAAACTCAGTTTTCACACTCTATGCTTAGTGCCCTTTGAGTGCATTATCTAGGAATGAACCTGGTAGAGCATCCCACACAAACGAATGCTCCACATGCGGGTTTCACATGCCACCAACTCCACATTCACAGGCAACTTCAGCGCCACAGCCGTTTTCAGATAGCTCTCAATGCAAAGGCTCTAGACGCAAATATTGGTGTGAGAGCTAATTCAATCAAGGGAACACTGCATGTTGGTGAAGGGCATATTGAAGAAGGATCAGCCGAGTGGTTCTTGTGGGAGAACAACTCCATTTGGCTCACTAAATTCACACACCATCAGGCTTCCAAGCAGCTCTCAAGGAAACTCAGTTTTCACACCCTATGCTTAGTGCCCTTTGTGTGCCTAGGACTGAAATAAAACTTGACGAGGATCTCACACAAATGAATGCTCCACATGCGGGTTTCACATGACACCAACTCCACATTCACAGGCAACTTCAGCGCCACAGCCGTTTTCAGATAGCCCTCAATGCAAAGGCTCTAGACGCAAATATTGGTGTGAGAGCTAATTCAATCAAGGAAACACTGCATGTTGGTGAAGGGCATATTGAAGAAGGATCAGCCGAGTGGTTCTTGTGGGAGAACAACTCCATTTGGCTCACTAACTTCACACACCATCAGGCTTCCAAGCAGCTCTCAAGGAAACTCAGTTTTCACACTCTATGCTTAGTGCCCTTTGAGTGCATTATCTAGGAATGAAGCTGCTAGAGCATCCCACACAAACCAATGCTCCACATGCGGGTTTCACATGCCACCAACTCCACATTCACAGGCACCTTCAGCGCCACAGCCATTTTCAGATAGCTCTCAATGCAAAGGCTCTAGACGCAAATATTGGTGTGAGAGCTAATTCAATCAAGGAAACACTGCATGTTGGTGAAGGGCATATTGAAGAAGGATCAGCCGAGTGGTTCTTGTGGGAGAACAACTCCATTTGGCTCACTAACTTCACACACCATCAGGCTTCCAAGCAGCTCTCAAGGAAACTCAGTTTTCACACTCTATGCTTAGTGCCCTTTGAGTGCATTATCTAGGAATGAACCTGGTAGAGCATCCCACACAAACGAATGCTCCACATGCGGGTTTCACACCACCAACTCCACATTCACATCACAGGCACCTTCAGCGCCACAGCTGTTTTCAATAGCCCTCAATGCAAAGGCTCTAGACGCAAATATTGGTGTGAGAGCTAATTCAATCAAGGAAACACTGCATGTTGGTGAAGAGCATATTGAAGAAGGATCAGCCGAGTGGTTCTTGTGGGAGAACAACTCCATTTGGCTCACTAACTTCACACACCATCAGGCTTCCAAGCAGCTCTCAAGGAAACTCAGTTTTCACACCCTATGCTTAGTGGCCTTTGTGTGCCTAGGACTGAAATGAAACTTGGCGAGGATCTCACACAAATGAATGCTCCACATGCGGGTTTCACATGCCACCAACTCCACATTCACAGGCAACTTCAGCGCCACAGCCGGTTTCAGATACCTCTCAATGCAAAGGCTCTAGACGCAAATATTGGTGTGAGAGCTAATTCAATCAAGGAAACACTGCATGTTGGTGAAGGGCATATTGAAGAAGGATCAGCCGAGTGGTTCTTATGGGAGAACAACTCCATTTGGCTCACTAACTTCACACACCATCAGGCTTCCAAGCAGCTCTCAAGGAAACTCAGTTTTCACACCCTATGCTTAGTGCCCTTTGTGTGCCTAGGACTGAAATAAAACTTGGCGAGGATCTCACACACATGAATGCTCCACATGCGGGTTTCACATGACACCAACTCCACATTCACAGGCAACTTCAGCGCCACAGCCGTTTTCAGATAGCTCTCAATGCAAAGGCTCTAGACGCAAATATTGGTGTGAGAGCTAATTCAATCAAGGAAACACTGCATGTTGGTGAAGGGCATATTGAAGAAGGATCAGCCGAGTGTTTCTTGTGGGAGAACAACTCCATTTGGCTCACTAACTTCACACACCATCAGGCTTCCAAGCAGCTCTCAAGGAAACTCAGTTTTCACACTCTATGCTTAGTGCCCTTTGAGTGCATTATCTAGGAATGAACCTGGTAGAGCATCCCACACAAACGAATGCTCCACATGCGGGTTTCACATGCCACCAACTCCACATTCACAGGCAACTTCAGCGCCACAGCCATTTTCAGATAGCCCTCAATGCAAAGGCTCTAGACGCAAATATTGGTGTGAGAGCTAATTCAATCAAGGAAACACTGCATGTTGGTGAAGGGTATATTGAAGAAGGATCAGCCGAGTGGTTCTTGTGGGAGAACAACTCCATTTGGCTCACTAACTTCACACACCATCAGGCTTCCAAGCAGCTCTCAAGGAAACTCAGTTTTCACACCCTATGTTTAGTGCCCTTTGTGTGCCTAGGACTGAAATGAAACTTGGCGAGGATCTCACACAATTAATGCTCCACATGCGGGTTTCACATGCCACCAACTCCACATTCACAGGCAACTTCAGCGCCACAGCCGTTTTCAGATACCTCTCAATGCAAAGGCTCTAGACGCAAATATTGGTGTGAGAGCTAATTCAATCAAGGAAACACTGCATGTTGGTGAAGGGCATATTGAAGAAGGATCAGCCGAGTGGTTCTTGTGGGAGAACAACTCCATTTGGCTCACTAACTTCACACACCATCAGGCTTCCAAGCAGCTCTCAAGGAAACTCAGTTTTCACACTCTATGCTTAGTGCCCTTTGAGTGCATTATCTAGGAATGAACCTGGTAGAGCATCCCACACAAACGAATGCTCCACATGCGGGTTTCACATGCCACCAACTCCACATTCACAGGCAACTTCAGCGCCACAGCCTTTTTCAGATAGCTCTCAATGCAAAGGCTCTAGACGCAAATATTGGTGTGAGAGCTAATTCAATCAAGGGAACACTGCATGTTGGTGAAGGGCATATTGAAGAAGGATCAGCCGAGTGGTTCTTGTGGGAGAACAACTCCATTTGGCTTACTAAATTCACACACCATCAGGCTTCCAAGCAGCTCTCAAGGAAACTCAGTTTTCACACCCTATGCTTAGTGCCCTTTGTGTGCCTAGGACTGAAATAAAACTTGACGAGGATCTCACACAAATGAATGCTCCACATGCGGGTTTCACATGACACCAACTCCACATTCACAGGCAACTTCAGCGCCACAGCCGTTTTCAGATAGCCCTCAATGCAAAGGCTCTAGACGCAAATATTGGTGTGAGAGCTAATTCAATCAAGGAAACACTGCATGTTGGTGAAGGGCATATTGAAGAAGGATCAGCCGAGTGGTTCTTGTGGGAGAACAACTCCATTTGGCTCACTAACTTCACACACCATCAGGCTTCCAAGCAGCTCTCAAGGAAACTCAGTTTTCACACTCTATGCTTAGTGCCCTTTGAGTGCATTATCTAGGAATGAACCTGGTAGAGCATCCCACACAAACGAATGCTCCACATGCGGGTTTCACATGCCACCAACTCCACATTCACAGGCACCTTCAGCGCCACAGCTGTTTTCAATAGCCCTCAATGCAAAGGCTCTAGACGCAAATATTGGTGTGAGAGCTAATTCAATCAAGGAAACACTGCATGTTGGTGAAGAGCATATTGAAGAAGGATCAGCCGAGTGGTTCTTGTGGGAGAACAACTCCATTTGGCTCACTAACTTCACACACCATCAGGCTTCCAAGCAGCTCTCAAGGAAACTCAGTTTTCACACCCTATGCTTAGTGCCCTTTGTGTGCCTAGGACTGAAATGAAACTTGGCGAGGATCTCACACAAATGAATGCTCCACATGCGGGTTTCACATGCCACCAACTCCACATTCACAGGCAACTTCAGCGCCACAGCCGGTTTCAGATACCTCTCAATCCAAAGGCTCTAGACGCAAATATTGGTGTGAGAGCTAATTCAATCAAGGAAACACTGCATGTTGGTGAAGGGCATATTGAAGAAGGATCAGCCGAGTGGTTCTTGTGGGAGAACAACTCCATTTGGCTCACTAACTTCACACACCATCAGGCTTCCAAGCAGCTCTCAAGGAAACTCAGTTTTCACACTCTATGCTTAGTGCCCTTTGAGTGCATTATCTAGGAATGAACCTGGTAGAGCATCCCACACAAACGAATGCTCCACATGCGGGTTTCACATGCCACCAACTCCACATTCACAGGCACCTTCAGCGCCACAGCTGTTTTCAATAGCCCTCAATGCAAAGGCTCTAGACGCAAATATTGGTGTGAGAGCTAATTCAATCAAGGAAACACTGCATGTTGGTGAAGAGCATATTGAAGAAGGATCAGCCGAGTGGTTCTTGTGGGAGAACAACTCCATTTGGCTCACTAACTTCACACACCATCAGGCTTCCAAGCAGCTCTCAAGGAAACTCAGTTTTCACACCCTATGCTTAGTGGCCTTTGTGTGCCTAGGACTGAAATGAAACTTGGCGAGGATCTCACACAAATGAATGCTCCACATGCGGGTTTCACATGCCACCAACTCCACATTCACAGGCAACTTCAGCGCCACAGCCGGTTTCAGATACCTCTCAATGCAAAGGCTCTAGACGCAAATATTGGTGTGAGAGCTAATTCAATCAAGGAAACACTGCATGTTGGTGAAGGGCATATTGAAGAAGGATCAGCCGAGTGGTTCTTATGGGAGAACAACTCCATTTGGCTCACTAACTTCACACACCATCAGGCTTCCAAGCAGCTCTCAAGGAAACTCAGTTTTCACACCCTATGCTTAGTGCCCTTTGTGTGCCTAGGACTGAAATAAAACTTGGCGAGGATCTCACACACATGAATGCTCCACATGCGGGTTTCACATGACACCAACTCCACATTCACAGGCAACTTCAGCGCCACAGCCGTTTTCAGATAGCTCTCAATGCAAAGGCTCTAGACGCAAATATTGGTGTGAGAGCTAATTCAATCAAGGAAACACTGCATGTTGGTGAAGGGCATATTGAAGAAGGATCAGCCGAGTGTTTCTTGTGGGAGAACAACTCCATTTGGCTCACTAACTTCACACACCATCAGGCTTCCAAGCAGCTCTCAAGGAAACTCAGTTTTCACACTCTATGCTTAGTGCCCTTTGAGTGCATTATCTAGGAATGAACCTGGTAGAGCATCCCACACAAACGAATGCTCCACATGCGGGTTTCACATGCCACCAACTCCACATTCACAGGCAACTTCAGCGCCACAGCCATTTTCAGATAGCCCTCAATGCAAAGGCTCTAGACGCAAATATTGGTGTGAGAGCTAATTCAATCAAGGAAACACTGCATGTTGGTGAAGGGTATATTGAAGAAGGATCAGCCGAGTGGTTCTTGTGGGAGAACAACTCCATTTGGCTCACTAACTTCACACACCATCAGGCTTCCAAGCAGCTCTCAAGGAAACTCAGTTTTCACACCCTATGTTTAGTGCCCTTTGTGTGCCTAGGACTGAAATGAAACTTGGCGAGGATCTCACACAATTAATGCTCCACATGCGGGTTTCACATGCCACCAACTCCACATTCACAGGCAACTTCAGCGCCACAGCCGTTTTCAGATACCTCTCAATGCAAAGGCTCTAGACGCAAATATTGGTGTGAGAGCTAATTCAATCAAGGAAACACTGCATGTTGGTGAAGGGCATATTGAAGAAGGATCAGCCGAGTGGTTCTTGTGGGAGAACAACTCCATTTGGCTCACTAACTTCACACACCATCAGGCTTCCAAGCAGCTCTCAAGGAAACTCAGTTTTCACACTCTATGCTTAGTGCCCTTTGAGTGCATTATCTAGGAATGAACCTGGTAGAGCATCCCACACAAACGAATGCTCCACATGCGGGTTTCACATGCCACCAACTCCACATTCACAGGCAACTTCAGCGCCACAGCCTTTTTCAGATAGCTCTCAATGCAAAGGCTCTAGACGCAAATATTGGTGTGAGAGCTAATTCAATCAAGGGAACACTGCATGTTGGTGAAGGGCATATTGAAGAAGGATCAGCCGAGTGGTTCTTGTGGGAGAACAACTCCATTTGGCTTACTAAATTCACACACCATCAGGCTTCCAAGCAGCTCTCAAGGAAACTCAGTTTTCACACCCTATGCTTAGTGCCCTTTGTGTGCCTAGGACTGAAATAAAACTTGACGAGGATCTCACACAAATGAATGCTCCACATGCGGGTTTCACATGACACCAACTCCACATTCACAGGCAACTTCAGCGCCACAGCCGTTTTCAGATAGCCCTCAATGCAAAGGCTCTAGACGCAAATATTGGTGTGAGAGCTAATTCAATCAAGGAAACACTGCATGTTGGTGAAGGGCATATTGAAGAAGGATCAGCCGAGTGGTTCTTGTGGGAGAACAACTCCATTTGGCTCACTAACTTCACACACCATCAGGCTTCCAAGCAGCTCTCAAGGAAACTCAGTTTTCACACTCTATGCTTAGTGCCCTTTGAGTGCATTATCTAGGAATGAACCTGGTAGAGCATCCCACACAAACGAATGCTCCACATGCGGGTTTCACATGCCACCAACTCCACATTCACAGGCACCTTCAGCGCCACAGCTGTTTTCAATAGCCCTCAATGCAAAGGCTCTAGACGCAAATATTGGTGTGAGAGCTAATTCAATCAAGGAAACACTGCATGTTGGTGAAGAGCATATTGAAGAAGGATCAGCCGAGTGGTTCTTGTGGGAGAACAACTCCATTTGGCTCACTAACTTCACACACCATCAGGCTTCCAAGCAGCTCTCAAGGAAACTCAGTTTTCACACCCTATGCTTAGTGCCCTTTGTGTGCCTAGGACTGAAATGAAACTTGGCGAGGATCTCACACAAATGAATGCTCCACATGCGGGTTTCACATGCCACCAACTCCACATTCACAGGCAACTTCAGCGCCACAGCCGGTTTCAGATACCTCTCAATCCAAAGGCTCTAGACGCAAATATTGGTGTGAGAGCTAATTCAATCAAGGAAACACTGCATGTTGGTGAAGGGCATATTGAAGAAGGATCAGCCGAGTGGTTCTTATGGGAGAACAACTCCATTTGGCTCACTAACTTCACACACCATCAGGCTTCCAAGCAGCTCTCAAGGAAACTCAGTTTTCACACTCTATGCTTAGTGCCCTTTGAGTGCATTATCTAGGAATGAACCTGGTAGAGCATCCCACACAAACGAATGCTCCACATGCGGGTTTCACATGCCACCAACTCCACATTCACAGGCAACTTCAGCGCCACAGCCGTTTTCAGATAGCTCTCAATGCAAAGGCTCTAGACGCAAATATTGGTGTGAGAGCTAATTCAATCAAGGGAACACTGCATGTTGGTGAAGGGCATATTGAAGAAGGATCAGCCGAGTGGTTCTTGTGGGAGAACAACTCCATTTGGCTTACTAAATTCACACACCATCAGGCTTCCAAGCAGCTCTCAAGGAAACTCAGTTTTCACACCCTATGCTTAGTGCCCTTTGTGTGCCTAGGACTGAAATAAAACTTGACGAGGATCTCACACAAATGAATGCTCCACATGCGGGTTTCACATGACACCAACTCCACATTCACAGGCAACTTCAGCGCCACAGCCGTTTTCAGATAGCCCTCAATGCAAAGGCTCTAGACGCAAATATTGGTGTGAGAGCTAATTCAATCAAGGAAACACTGCATGTTGGTGAAGGGAATATTGAAGAAGGATCAGCCGAGTGGTTCTTGTGGGAGAACAACTCCATTTGGCTCACTAACTTCACACACCATCAGGCTTCCAAGCAGCTCTCAAGGAAACTCAGTTTTCACACTCTATGCTTAGTGCCCTTTGAGTGCATTATCTAGGAATGAAGCTGCTAGAGCATCCCACACAAACCAATGCTCCACAATCGGGTTTCACATGCCACCAACTCCACATTCACAGGCACCTTCAGCGCCACAGCCATTTTCAGATAGCTCTCAATGCAAAGGCTCTAGACGCAAATATTGGTGTGAGAGCTAATTCAATCAAGGAAACACTGCATGTTGGTGAAGGGCATATTGAAGAAGGATCAGCCGAGTGGTTCTTGTGGGAGAACAACTCCATTTGGCTCACTAACTTCACACACCATCAGGCTTCCAAGCAGCTCTCAAGGAAACTCAGTTTTCACACTCTATGCTTAGTGCCCTTTGAGTGCATTATCTAGGAATGAACCTGGTAGAGCATCCCACACAAACGAATGCTCCACATGCGGGTTTCACATGCCACCAACTCCACATTCACAGGCACCTTCAGCGCCACAGCTGTTTTCAATAGCCCTCAATGCAAAGGCTCTAGACGCAAATATTGGTGTGAGAGCTAATTCAATCAAGGAAACACTGCATGTTGGTGAAGAGCATATTGAAGAAGGATCAGCCGAGTGGTTCTTGTGGGAGAACAACTCCATTTGGCTCACTAACTTCACACACCATCAGGCTTCCAAGCAGCTCTCAAGGAAACTCAGTTTTCACACCCTATGCTTAGTGCCCTTTGTGTGCCTAAGACTGAAATGAAACTTGGCGAGGATCTCACACAAATGAATGCTCCACATGCGGGTTTCACATGCCACCAACTCCACATTCACAGGCAACTTCAGCGCCACAGCCGGTTTCAGATACCTCTCAATCCAAAGGCTCTAGACGCAAATATTGGTGTGAGAGCTAATTCAATCAAGGAAACACTGCATGTTGGTGAAGGGCATATTGAAGAAGGATCAGCCGAGTGGTTCTTATGGGAGAACAACTCCATTTGGCTCACTAACTTCACACACCATCAGGCTTCCAAGCAGCTCTCAAGGAAACTCAGTTTTCACACTCTATGCTTAGTGCCCTTTGAGTGCATTATCTAGGAATGAACCTGGTAGAGCATCCCACACAAACGAATGCTCCACATGCGGGTTTCACATGCCACCAACTCCACATTCACAGGCAACTTCAGCGCCACAGCCGTTTTCAGATAGCTCTCAATGCAAAGGCTCTAGACGCAAATATTGGTGTGAGAGCTAATTCAATCAAGGGAACACTGCATGTTGGTGAAGGGCATATTGAAGAAGGATCAGCCGAGTGGTTCTTGTGGGAGAACAACTCCATTTGGCTCACTAACTTCACACACCATCAGGCTTCCAAGCAGCTCTCAAGGAAACTCAGTTTTCACACCCTATGCTTAGTGCCCTTTGTGTGCCTAGGACTGAAATAAAACTTGGCGAGGATCTCACACAAATGAATGCTCCACATGCGGGTTTCACATGCCACCAACTCCACATTCACAGGCAACTTCAGCGCCACAGCCATTTTCAGATAGCCCTCAATGCAAAGGCTCTAGACGCAAATATTGGTATGAGAGCTAATTCAATCAAGGAAACACTGCATGTTGGTGAAGGGCATATTGAAGAAGGATCAGCCGAGTGGTTCTTGTGGGAGAACAACTCCATTTGGCTCACTAACTTCACACACCATCAGGCTTCCAAGCAGCTCTCAAGGAAACTCAGTTTTCACACTCTATGCTTAGTGCCCTTTGAGTGCATTATCTAGGAATGAAGCTGGTAGAGCATCCCACACAAACCAATGCTCCACATGCGGGTTTCACATGCCACCAACTCCACATTCACAGGCACCTTCAGCGCCACAGCCATTTTCAGATAGCTCTCAATGCAAAGGCTCTAGACGCAAATTTGGTGTGAGAGCTAATTCAATCAAGGGAACACTGCATGTTGGTGAAGGGCATATTGCAGAAGGATCAGCCGAGTGGTTCTTGTGGGAGAACAACTCCATTTGGCTCACTAACTTCACACACCATCAGGCTTCCAAGCAGCTCTCAAGGAAACTCAGTTTTCACACCCTATGCTTAGTGCCCTTTGTGTGCCTAGGACTGAAATAAAACTTGGCGAGGATCTCACACAAATGAATGCTCCACATGCGGGTTTCACATGACACCAACTCCACATTCACAGGCAACTTCAGCGCCACAGCCATTTTCAGATAGCCCTCAATGCAAAGGCTCTAGACACAAATATTGGTGTAAGAGCTAATTCAATCAAGGAAACACTGCATGTTGGTGAAGGGCATATTGAAGAAGGATCAGCCGAGTGGTTCTTGTGGGAGAACAACTCCATTTGGCTCACTAACTTCACACACCATCAGGCTTCCAAGCAGCTCTCAAGGAAACTCAGTTTTCACACTCTATGCTTAGTGCCCTTTGAGTGCATTATCTAGGAATGAACCTGGTAGAGCATCCCACACAAACGATGCTCCACATGCGGGTTTCACATGCCACCAACTCCACATTCACAGGCAACTTCAGCGCCACAGCCGTTTTCAGATAGCCCTCAATGCAAAGGCTCTAGATGCAAATATTGGTGTGAGAGCTAATTCAATCAAGGAAACACTGCATGTTGGTGAAGGGCATATTGAAGAAGGATCAGCCGAGTGGTTCTTGTGGGAGAACAACTCCATTTGGCTCACTAACTTCACACACCATCAGGCTTCCAAGCAGCTCACAAGGAAACTCAGTTTTCACACTCTATGCTTAGTGCCCTTTGTGTGCCTAGGACAGAAATGAAGCTTGGTGAGGATCCCACACAAATGAATGCTCCACATGCGGGTTTCACATGGCACCAACTCCACATTCACAGGCACCTTCAGCACCACAGCCATTTTCAGATGGCTCTCAATGCAAAGGCTCTAGACGCAAATATTGGTGTGAGAGCTAATTCAATCAAGGAAACACTGCATGTTGGTGAAGGGCATATTGCAGAAGGATCAGCCGAGTGGTTCTTGTGGGAGAACAACTCCATTTGGCTCACTAACTTCACACACCATCAGGCTTCCAAGCAGCTCTCAAGGAAACTCAGTTTTCACACCCTATGCTTAGTGCCCTTTGTGTGCCTAGGACTGAAATAAAACTTGGCGAGGATCTCACACAAATGAATGCTCCACATGCGGGTTTCACATGACACCAACTCCACATTCACAGGCAACTTCAGCGCCACAGCCATTTTCAGATAGCCCTCAATGCAAAGGCTCTAGACGCAAATATTGGTGTGAGAGCTAATTCAATCAAGGAAACACTGCATGTTGGTGAAGGGCATATTGAAGAAGGATCAGCCGAGTGGTTCTTGTGGGAGAACAACTCCATTTGGCTCACTAACTTCACACACCATCAGGCTTCCAAGCAGCTCTCAAGGAAACTCAGTTTTCACACTCTATGCTTAGTGCACTTTGAGTGCATTATCTAGGAATGAACCTGGTGGAGCATCCCACACAAACGATGCTCCACATGCGGGTTTCACATGCCACCAACTCCACATTCACAGGCAACTTCAGCGCCACAGCCGTTTTCAGATAGCCCTCAATGCAAAGGCTCTAGATGCAAATATTGGTGTGAGAGCTAATTCAATCAAGGAAACACTGCATGTTGGTGAAGGGCATATTGAAGAAGGATCAGCCGAGTGGTTCTTGTGGGAGAACAACTCCATTTGGCTCACTAACTTCACACACCATCAGGCTTCCAAGCAGCTCTCAAGGAAACTCAGTTTTCACACTCTATGCTTAGTGCCCTTTGTGTGCCTAGGACAGAAATGAAGCTTGGTGAGGATCCCACACAAATGAATGCTCCACATGCGGGTTTCACATGGCACCAACTCCACATTCACAGGCACCTTCAGCACCACAGCCATTTTCAGATGGCTCTCAATGCAAAGGCTCTAGACGCAAATATTGGTGTGAGAGCTAATTCAACCAAGGAAACACTGCATGTTGGTGAAGGGCATATTGAAGAAGGATCAGCCGAGTGGTTCTTGTGGGAGAACAACTCCATTTGGCTCACTAACTTCACACACCATCAGGCTTCCAAGCAGCTCTCAAGGAAACTCAGTTTTCACACCCTATGCTTAGTGCCCTTTGTGTGCCTAGGACTGAAATGAAACTTGGCGAGGATCTCACACAAATGAATGCTCCACATGCTGGTTTCACATGACACCAACTCCACATTCACAGGCAACTTCAGCGCCACAGCCATTTTCAGATAGCTCTCAATGCAAAGGCTCTAGACGCAAATATTGGTGTGAGAGCTAATTCAATCAAGGAAACACTGCATGTTGGTGAAGGGCATATTGAGGAAGGATCAGCCGAGTGTTTCTTGTGGGAGAACAACTCCATTTGGCTCACTAACTTCACACACCATCAGGCTTCCAAGCAGCTCTCAAGGAAACTCAGTTTTCACACCCTATGCTTAGTGCCCTTTGTGTGCCTAGGACTGAAATAAAACTTGACGAGGATCTCACACAAATGAATGCTCCACATGCGGGTTTCACATGACACCAACTCCACATTCACAGGCAACTTCAGCGCCACAGCCGTTTTCAGATAGCCCTCAATGCAAAGGCTCTAGACGCAAATATTGGTGTGAGAGCTAATTCAATCAAGGAAACACTGCATGTTGGTGAAGGGAATATTGAAGAAGGATCAGCCGAGTGGTTCTTGTGGGAGAACAACTCCATTTGGCTCACTAACTTCACACACCATCAGGCTTCCAAGCAGCTCTCAAGGAAACTCAGTTTTCACACTCTATGCTTAGTGCCCTTTGAGTGCATTATCTAGGAATGAAGCTGCTAGAGCATCCCACACAAACCAATGCTCCACAATCGGGTTTCACATGCCACCAACTCCACATTCACAGGCACCTTCAGCGCCACAGCCATTTTCAGATAGCTCTCAATGCAAAGGCTCTAGACGCAAATATTGGTGTGAGAGCTAATTCAATCAAGGAAACACTGCATGTTGGTGAAGGGCATATTGAAGAAGGATCAGCCGAGTGGTTCTTGTGGGAGAACAACTCCATTTGGCTCACTAACTTCACACACCATCAGGCTTCCAAGCAGCTCTCAAGGAAACTCAGTTTTCACACTCTATGCTTAGTGCCCTTTGAGTGCATTATCTAGGAATGAACCTGGTAGAGCATCCCACACAAACGAATGCTCCACATGCGGGTTTCACATGCCACCAACTCCACATTCACAGGCACCTTCAGCGCCACAGCTGTTTTCAATAGCCCTCAATGCAAAGGCTCTAGACGCAAATATTGGTGTGAGAGCTAATTCAATCAAGGAAACACTGCATGTTGGTGAAGAGCATATTGAAGAAGGATCAGCCGAGTGGTTCTTGTGGGAGAACAACTCCATTTGGCTCACTAACTTCACACACCATCAGGCTTCCAAGCAGCTCTCAAGGAAACTCAGTTTTCACACCCTATGCTTAGTGCCCTTTGTGTGCCTAGGACTGAAATGAAACTTGGCGAGGATCTCACACAAATGAATGCTCCACATGCGGGTTTCACATGCCACCAACTCCACATTCACAGGCAACTTCAGCGCCACAGCCGGTTTCAGATACCTCTCAATCCAAAGGCTCTAGACGCAAATATTGGTGTGAGAGCTAATTCAATCAAGGAAACACTGCATGTTGGTGAAGGGCATATTGAAGAAGGATCAGCCGAGTGGTTCTTATGGGAGAACAACTCCATTTGGCTCACTAACTTCACACACCATCAGGCTTCCAAGCAGCTCTCAAGGAAACTCAGTTTTCACACTCTATGCTTAGTGCCCTTTGAGTGCATTATCTAGGAATGAACCTGGTAGAGCATCCCACACAAACGAATGCTCCACATGCGGGTTTCACATGCCACCAACTCCACATTCACAGGCAACTTCAGCGCCACAGCCGTTTTCAGATAGCTCTCAATGCAAAGGCTCTAGACGCAAATATTGGTGTGAGAGCTAATTCAATCAAGGGAACACTGCATGTTGGTGAAGGGCATATTGAAGAAGGATCAGCCGAGTGGTTCTTGTGGGAGAACAACTCCATTTGGCTCACTAACTTCACACACCATCAGGCTTCCAAGCAGCTCTCAAGGAAACTCAGTTTTCACACTCTATGCTTAGTGCCCTTTGTGTGCCTAGGACTGAAATAAAACTTGGCGAGGATCTCACACAAATGAATGCTCCACATGCGGGTTTCACATGCCACCAACTCCACATTCACAGGCAACTTCAGCGCCACAGCCATTTTCAGATAGCCCTCAATGCAAAGGCTCTAGACGCAAATATTGGTATGAGAGCTAATTCAATCAAGGAAACACTGCATGTTGGTGAAGGGCATATTGAAGAAGGATCAGCCGAGTGGTTCTTGTGGGAGAACAACTCCATTTGGCTCACTAACTTCACACACCATCAGGCTTCCAAGCAGCTCTCAAGGAAACTCAGTTTTCACACTCTATGCTTAGTGCCCTTTGAGTGCATTATCTAGGAATGAAGCTGGTAGAGCATCCCACACAAACCAATGCTCCACATGCGGGTTTCACATGCCACCAACTCCACATTCACAGGCACCTTCAGCGCCACAGCCATTTTCAGATAGCTCTCAATGCAAAGGCTCTAGACGCAAATTTGGTGTGAGAGCTAATTCAATCAAGGGAACACTGCATGTTGGTGAAGGGCATATTGCAGAAGGATCAGCCGAGTGGTTCTTGTGGGAGAACAACTCCATTTGGCTCACTAACTTCACACACCATCAGGCTTCCAAGCAGCTCTCAAGGAAACTCAGTTTTCACACCCTATGCTTAGTGCCCTTTGTGTGCCTAGGACTGAAATAAAACTTGGCGAGGATCTCACACAAATGAATGCTCCACATGCGGGTTTCACATGACACCAACTCCACATTCACAGGCAACTTCAGCGCCACAGCCATTTTCAGATAGCCCTCAATGCAAAGGCTCTAGACACAAATATTGGTGTAAGAGCTAATTCAATCAAGGAAACACTGCATGTTGGTGAAGGGCATATTGAAGAAGGATCAGCCGAGTGGTTCTTGTGGGAGAACAACTCCATTTGGCTCACTAACTTCACACACCATCAGGCTTCCAAGCAGCTCTCAAGGAAACTCAGTTTTCACACTCTATGCTTAGTGCCCTTTGAGTGCATTATCTAGGAATGAACCTGGTAGAGCATCCCACACAAACGATGCTCCACATGCGGGTTTCACATGCCACCAACTCCACATTCACAGGCAACTTCAGCGCCACAGCCGTTTTCAGATAGCCCTCAATGCAAAGGCTCTAGATGCAAATATTGGTGTGAGAGCTAATTCAATCAAGGAAACACTGCATGTTGGTGAAGGGCATATTGAAGAAGGATCAGCCGAGTGGTTCTTGTGGGAGAACAACTCCATTTGGCTCACTAACTTCACACACCATCAGGCTTCCAAGCAGCTCACAAGGAAACTCAGTTTTCACACTCTATGCTTAGTGCCCTTTGTGTGCCTAGGACAGAAATGAAGCTTGGTGAGGATCCCACACAAATGAATGCTCCACATGCGGGTTTCACATGGCACCAACTCCACATTCACAGGCACCTTCAGCACCACAGCCATTTTCAGATGGCTCTCAATGCAAAGGCTCTAGACGCAAATATTGGTGTGAGAGCTAATTCAATCAAGGAAACACTGCATGTTGGTGAAGGGCATATTGCAGAAGGATCAGCCGAGTGGTTCTTGTGGGAGAACAACTCCATTTGGCTCACTAACTTCACACACCATCAGGCTTCCAAGCAGCTCTCAAGGAAACTCAGTTTTCACACCCTATGCTTAGTGCCCTTTGTGTGCCTAGGACTGAAATAAAACTTGGCGAGGATCTCACACAAATGAATGCTCCACATGCGGGTTTCACATGACACCAACTCCACATTCACAGGCAACTTCAGCGCCACAGCCATTTTCAGATAGCCCTCAATGCAAAGGCTCTAGACGCAAATATTGGTGTGAGAGCTAATTCAATCAAGGAAACACTGCATGTTGGTGAAGGGCATATTGAAGAAGGATCAGCCGAGTGGTTCTTGTGGGAGAACAACTCCATTTGGCTCACTAACTTCACACACCATCAGGCTTCCAAGCAGCTCTCAAGGAAACTCAGTTTTCACACTCTATGCTTAGTGCACTTTGAGTGCATTATCTAGGAATGAACCTGGTAGAGCATCCCACACAAACGATGCTCCACATGCGGGTTTCACATGCCACCAACTCCACATTCACAGGCAACTTCAGCGCCACAGCCGTTTTCAGATAGCCCTCAATGCAAAGGCTCTAGATGCAAATATTGGTGTGAGAGCTAATTCAATCAAGGAAACACTGCATGTTGGTGAAGGGCATATTGAAGAAGGATCAGCCGAGTGGTTCTTGTGGGAGAACAACTCCATTTGGCTCACTAACTTCACACACCATCAGGCTTCCAAGCAGCTCTCAAGGAAACTCAGTTTTCACACTCTATGCTTAGTGCCCTTTGTGTGCCTAGGACAGAAATGAAGCTTGGTGAGGATCCCACACAAATGAATGCTCCACATGCGGGTTTCACATGGCACCAACTCCACATTCACAGGCACCTTCAGCACCACAGCCATTTTCAGATGGCTCTCAATGCAAAGGCTCTAGACGCAAATATTGGTGTGAGAGCTAATTCAATCAAGGAAACACTGCATGTTGGTGAAGGGCATATTGAAGAAGGATCAGCCGAGTGGTTCTTGTGGGAGAACAACTCCATTTGGCTCACTAACTTCACACACCATCAGGCTTCCAAGCAGCTCTCAAGGAAACTCAGTTTTCACACCCTATGCTTAGTGCCCTTTGTGTGCCTAGGACTGAAATAAAACTTGGCGAGGATCTCACACAAATGAATGCTCCACATGCTGGTTTCACATGACACCAACTCCACATTCACAGGCAACTTCAGCGCCACAGCCATTTTCAGATAGCTCTCAATGCAAAGGCTCT